>NW_016160237.1:25511-62675 GCF_001687245.7 Rhagoletis zephyria | reverse complement strand
TTAAGATATCTCAATTTTTACTCGAGTTATCGTGTGCACAGACGGACGGACGGACGGACGGACAGACAGTCACCGCTTAATCGATTTCTCTTTTCATTCTGATCATTTATGTATACATTTGTCTATATCTATCTCGATTCGTTTTGCCTGTTACAAACAACCGTTATGTGAACAAAGTTATAATACCCTTGTGCACAAGTGCGCTCGGGTATAAAAAATGTCGAAAAGACAGCTAAGATCGAAAAAGGTCGAAATTGGCGTATCTTAAGTAAAACAATGAGACTTGAATTTTATGTGGTGTGCTTTACAACGACAAAGATTTAGAGAGCAAATGGTAGGTTCATCCTTCTTATGATTAAACAGAGCACATTATCGCACCCACGGGGGTAGGGGGGAGGATTAGGTGCGTTGAAATACATACAAATTAAAGCTAATTAAAGAGTTGGCAACATATTAAAATCAACAAATATTTTTAAAATTGATTTGAAAATTAAGCATCCTTTTTGACATTTTACCCGTAAATTTCGCGATATTTGAAATTAATGTTTTTTCAACGGTTTAAAATTTTTACCTTACAAAATTCTTTCGAGTGTATTGAAGTCCGAAATTTCTGGGAGCCACATGTGTTAAATCTGTTGTGTGTTTCTGACAATTTACCTCCTAATAAATGCAAAAGAAAATCAAACGCATTCCAGTAGTTAGTTTCGTGGTATAACTAAATTTATCGATTATTTATTTCAAATCAATTAATGAATAGATGGCGGGATTATTACTTTCAGCTCGGATTTGCAATACAACATAAATTCTCTTAATATCTATTGATTTATTTTGACCAAACATTGATTCAAGCCAATGGGTTGAATTTGATTGAATTATTTTTTTTTTATCAACTATGTAATATTTCATTTAATTTCAATATTTTCAGTCTACTTTTAGATAGGTGATAAACCTATTTACAATATTTCCAATTAAAGATGTCTCAAATACTTTTCGTTTGATATCGATATTGCAATATTTCATTTATTTTATCAGCTTAATTGAGTAACAAATTTTCAAAAAGGTGGCACCCTTCCTCAAAATTATTTTCGGCTGTAACCCTTCTTAAACTGTCTTGGCTTGATACACATATTGTAATATTTTATTTCTTTTATCAGTTTAGGTAATCGAAAACTCTCAAACAGATGGCCACCCTCCAACCTTTTTTGTTAGAAATGATCCTGATATTATACCGAACCATAAAAAAAAAAATCATTAAAATCGGTGTAATTGTTCTCGAGCTTTAAAGCCTCGTACAAAAGAAAGATAAGAAAAAAAAAAAACAGCAGGCTAACCCATATAAATCAATCGTTCTGCTTAAAATGCCAGCTACAATTCTCAATTTGTACGAAATTATTTTTTGATTTACTACATGACAATATTCATTTTGACCTTAAACCTCCTCACTGTTATGTGTGTACCTACGTGTTCAATTGCTGTCTTTGATCGTCTCTTCAGACTACGCTCCTGAGCCTGCTGGCGGCTCGAATTACAGCAACAGTGTTCGGACTACCGAAACTGTACTCAGTAGTAAAGCATTTAGTAACATCGGAGTAAAACCTAAATCGTAGATTAACTGTATAAAATGGCCCACGGAGGGCCAAACCATGTGGGGAGAACGGAGCTGGTTTTAAGACAAGGGGAAGAGAAGAGTAGTATAATAATAATATAATATTTTGGCGCTTACACTTTTGCTAAGTGTTTGGCCGAGCTCCTCCTCCAGTTTAGGTTCTATACCCATGGCGTACGGAGTGGTAATATGCACCAGAGTCACAGTGCGAAAAGTGGAGTAGCTTTTAAAATTTTCCAAAACCCGTAGTAAATCTATACCGATCGGAGTAAAGTCCGAAGGCTGTACAGCAATAACCATCTTGAGAGTACGGCTGCGGATGGTGAAGATTTTCTTTACATCCACTTACTTACGTTTCATATATCGTCACCTGAAATGCAAAAAGATGTAAAAACATCGCAACTGAAATTGAAAAAGGCGTGATTAATATTTTTTTGGTTTTTCCATAAAAATATGTGGGAGTTGTAATTCGATGAAATCCATCATATAAATGAAGAAGTGAATTTTGAATTTTTTATTAGTTATGCCGTTTTGCATTTCAGCGATGATGTCTGTTACGTCTTTTTGAACTTCACGTGATAATATGTATGTACATTAATTTAATATAGAAACTCTTATTGGCAGTTGCTGCTTGGAAGAGTGGGGCGGTGCAAAAGGACTCAGTGTAAAGCAATTACTCCTCGTCGCTACTTAATTTGGTTTTTACTTGAATGAATACAAATTGTATATATGTATATATGTATGTATGTATTTCTGTATCATTTCATGTCATACCTATACACATTTCACAACTGCCTTGTTCAGCTGGTAATTGCATGTCCTTTTGCTTGAGAAAAAAAAAATCGCTACTTGTCTGCTAAAGCATTCCGTTTTCCAGTCTGGAGTCTTGCTCCTTTTCACGTTCCTTTGCTGTTGTGCTTCCTTTTTCGCCCTACCTGTGTCTCGTTGCCGCTTATTTTATAAATTCGCTGAGAGCAGGTGAAAAAAAAAGGAAAGTGGAAAGATAATATGTTAATGCTTCTGTCGCATTTTCCTTTTTATTATTTTATTTTTCATTTATGTATATGGAAGTGTATTTGTCGATTGTTGTTTAGCACCTGTCATTGCCGGTCTATATTATAAGTATGTATCTACATATTTATATGAATAAAATATTTTTTTTTTGTGCGCACTGGATTTGTGCTCTGTAAATGTATGGGTGCGTGCGTGTAGCTGAGCGAAGGTTCGTCTTTGTGGCTATTGACAAAGGTAAAGGCGCATTTGCTTATAGTGTGTTTTTTTTTTGTTTACATCGACAGCAGGAGCCTCTTTGCTTTCTCAACGCACTTTACGTTAGTTTTTCGTTAACTAATTCCCTTTTCTTTTTTCTTGCTTTCGTGTGCGTGCTAAGCGTGCAGTTAAGCACTCAAGTCAAGTTCAAGTACTTTTGCATTTTGAATAGCCAAATGTATGATAATAGAGTACTCAGGCAGGTGCATATTTTCTTTGAAGTGCTTAAATGTTGGCTGTGACTTATGGCCACAAAATTATGCTTCTTCCAAGGACATTCCACACACATTTACCAGCAATGCTATTTGCGCCAGTATTTGTCACTGCTGCTTGACACACTCTACGCTTCGTCGTCTTAACTCACTGCTATGTATGTACGTATGTACATAGTTGTGCCACTGTTAAAGGTGCGCTGATGGCAGTTGAAACCCAGCGCAGGAGTGTACTTTTAACTCTTGAAATCTTGCCTACGGCCTTCTACGTGCTACCGGCACCGTTTCAAGTGAGGAAAATAAAATTACAAATGACGGCAGCTGATACATAGCTGCTTGAAGCGGTCGTTGCGCTAGGCAGACTTATTTATCTAAGAGATGGTGGCTTGGATTGGCACAGCCGTTTTTCTTCTACATTAAAAACCATAGCTCAATCTATCTAATTCACCCCTATTGCGAGTGTCGAACAAGAATAGATAATCGACTACTGAGCGATTATCGATTATCGAACTATTGCGAGTGTCGAATGATCGCTCAGCAAGCGACTGTGAATGCTTTTTAATCGATCATCTTTCTACAGCCATTTTCTAGTCGTTGGAGAGTAAAGTTGATGAAAAAAGAACGAAAATGGATAAAAAGTAAGCAAATTTAAAGAAAATAAATAAAAATATACATAAATAAAAGTAATAAAATAATTATATTAAAATTACAGATCAAAAGTAGTTAGTAACAAAAAGCAACTAGCGCGATTAGTGGAGTTGATGCAAACAAACAGCGACTTAGGAAAAGGTATCTGCGGAAAAGTTCAAGGAAAGGCAAGGTGGGAGCGGGTAGCTGTAGAGTTGAACAGTTTGGGACCACCAATGCGCTCGTGGGAAAAGTGGTTGAAGGTAAAATACAATTACATATATAGCTTTCGTAAATAAGATACACGTATTTTATTATAGGTGTGGACGGATCTTAAGAGTAAAACCAGAAAAAAAGCTTCGCAAAATAAAATAGAGCTTCGTGCAACTGGTGGGGGTCCAAACAGCTTGCATACATTTTCTGCGATGGCAATCATCAGCCTCCTTAATATGGATGTCTGCACTGACCCACCCGGCGAAGAATTTGGAACCGCGAACGTGGCGTCAACATCAAGGGCAAGTCAAGGCTATAGTTCGCCTACAATGGTTGTGGAAGAGTTGGAGAGTGAGGCCGAGGAAGACCCTGAAGAGTATGCAACCAATGTGACCCAAGAAAATGCTGCACCACAGGCTACTCCAACAGCAAGAAGGCACGCTGCACCACAGCCTACTCCAACATCAAGGCGCCGTACGAATGACAAACAAAAAGGATTGCGCTGTTGGAAAAACAAATAAACATGCAAGAGCAGCATTTTAAGGTGATGAAGAAGACTACACTCGGCTTGAAAGTACGAATTAGGAAAATTGAAAGATGGATGGAAAAGTCGGTTGCGCTCAAGGAGGAGGCTCTGGCCCTAGAAAGGGAAAAAATTGCTTTGAAAAAAGAAAAGTTGCAAGTGTATAGGGAAGAGCTTAAAAATAAGGGGAAAAATAGAGCAGATAAGCTTAGATTAAAAGCTCAGATATTGGAGTTGGAAAATGAAAGAATTTCCAACATATTGAAGTAGTTTAAGGATAGTTTTAATTTTTATTTATTTATTTTTAGACTGGATATACCTGAAGTAATATTTTAAGTTAGTTATAAATAAATACATGAAGTGATATTTTAAGTTAGTTATGAATAAATACCTGAAGTGATATTTTGTGTTATGTATAGCATATATGTACATTTTTATGAATAACATGCATTTTTATTTTTTTTTTTTTTTTTTTTTTGGTATTAATTAATGAATTTAGATATAAGGTTAAAAAGTACTGAACATGAATTAAAAAAGGCTGAATATGTGATTTATAACCGAACTGAACTTAACTGAATAAATTAATAAAAAGCCATAACGTTAGAATTGCATGTGTTGTAAAATGTTATTTCTAATTGCCCTCGCTTCCTCACTGGCCACAGAGAGATTTTCAAAAGCTGTGTTGTCTTGAGCTCGGTCGTCCGAGTCTCGGTCGCTTAGCATTTCTTCATCGGGAAATTGAGCATTGTAGAAAATACAAATGTTATGAAGCGCTGCGCAGACGTTTATTATTTGTGTAGCTCTTTTGGGTTCATAGTGAAGCGCTCGAGCGCCTAACAAGCACCTAAAACGATTTTTGAGCACCCCAATAGTGCGTTCCACAATATTCCGTCCTTGAGAATGTTTACCGTTGAACATACATTCTGCTGATCCGGGCTCTGGGTTTCGGTATGGCGTAAGCATATAGGGTTGTAAGGCATACCCTCCATCACCTAAAATTGGAAATAGCTATGACACAACCATTCGAATGTCTACATAAATTAGCCATAGCATACCTAATAACATATTTCGCTCGCCACTACGATACTCTTCTTCTAATTGTTGCTTCAACGCAGACATATTAAAAACATTAGCATCATGCGTAGCTCCAGGGTACTTCGCGTTGATATAGCGGATTCGCATGGCGTTGTCGCAAACCTATAAATGAAGAAAGATTATAAACTCCATTGTTGCATTTCCTTTATAAATACTCACTATCATTGCATTCAAGCTGAAAAATCCCTTCCGATTGTAATACAAATGCTGATGCTCCTTTTTTGGGGAAACAATTTTGATGTGCGTACCGTCTATGCAGCCTATTACTCCGGGTATTCCGCTCCTCTCAAAGAAATAACACTTTGCTTCTCGTTTTTCCTCTTCACTGTATTGCATTTTTATCCAATCTCTGCAGACGCATTCCTCCAAAGCATTGAATACTTCCGCCAAAATTATGGACACCGTAGATTGGCCAAGCCCAATACAACTTTCGTTCCCGACACTTAGCTGATACGACCCCTGAGCACAGAACCTCAAAGTCGCTGCCAACTTTAAAATATTTGGAACTGATGTTTTTCTAACGCCAGCTTGCAGTTTGCTATCTAATAGTGTGAGCAAATGCGTAAATGCAGCCTTCGGAAGACGAAAATTTTTCAAAAATCTTAAAAAAATATAGATTGATTACGTTTGTATCAACTACGCACCGTTGAAACCGTATACATACATATTTTCCTCCAATTCCAGAGGATTAGACGAATCCCTCAACATCCTCCTCGTTCTTGCTAACTCTACTAATCTTTCACTTTCCTCGTCATCACTATCACTGAACCACACGTCGACACTATCCATTAGTGGTATTTTCTTTTTTAAATTGTTAAATTGAAAAGTTTTGGACAATTGTATTTTATTTTATTTGCCAAATATATCAAAAATGTAAACAAACACCGAAACAGCTGATTGCAATTCAGTAAGCCATTCACAATTGTACAATTGTTTATCGATTCAGTTCCGCAATACCAAAATAAAATATGATCGACTCAATAGAAAAATGTCTATTCTACTGCTAATCGACACTCGCAATAGGGGTGATTGTGTCTAGTTAAGTGCCAAGGTAGCGGTTTCTTGATTAACAGTTAGAATGTGGCTTGAGCTGTCAACGTTCGCTTTCTTGCTATAAGGAGCCAACATATTTTTTGCTGTAAGGAACCAACAGAGTCTGCGGTATTCGACATCGCCAACGCGCAGAGCAACGTAAATCTTTCGCAGAATCTTTTTCTCTAAAACTCGTAAGAACCGCCTCATCAGATGTTTTCATTGTCCTTGGATCTGCGCCAGAAACCAGCACAGGAGTGATGAGTGACTTATAGAGTGTGATTTTTGGAGGCGATAGACAAGGAGGGGTTATATAGGGCTCTTTACTATCGATAGTCCGAGACATCGAAAGTTTCCGATACTATTGCTATCGATAGCTCGGACTATCGATAGTTTCCGATACTATTGCAAAAAACCATCGATAATTGTTTGATAGTATCGGCTTAATATAAAAGTTGAGCTCCACAATAGACCTTCAGCACTTTATTCAGCGTAAGAGGCCTGAAGCTTTGCTCTAATAACTAGGGCTACTTGAAGTAGGCTCTGAAAATTAGTTTATCAATGAATTTGAATGAATTTAATAAATTCATTTAAAAACTTCTTTGGCAACACATTTGGGAATAAATTTTCAAACTTACTTTTTTCATTACCACATACACCAAACAAGTCTGGTTTTCTTCGATTTTTCTCTCCTATGTCCTCACTCGGTAAAAATTTTGATATAAATGAAGCCATTTTGCCATACAACTCGAGAAGTTTGATCAAACTTCAACATAGGGCTCAGAAAATCAAAAAATTTTAATTATAGTTCAAATTTCCCTCAAACGGCTTGACAGTCAAACTTTCAAGCACCCTCATACACCACACATCAGATTTGAGCTAAAGGGAATTTTCGTCATGTTCGGTAACCCGTTTGTGCGTTGTAATTCATCCTTAAGCAGACAAAAAGTTGATTTGATACATCGTTGTTAAGGATACTAATCGAGTAACTGTTTTCGATTCATAGGAAAAGCGCTTTGATATGTATAAAATCAATTATTTGCTAGACAAGGGAGAACAAAGATGAAATGATGATTCCCGTGGTTATTCGATAGTTGTTCGACCTTCGATAGAACTATCGTCAGGTGGCAACCATCGATAGTCGTGTCGATAGTATCGATAGTTTACCAGCCCTAGTCGAATAGCAACCACGGTATCGCTCTCAAATGGTAGCAGCTAGAGGCGTGCATGTGGACGTAGAGGCAATTAATTTGATTTCGTGGTGATCGCAGCAATCGCAAAATTAAAAAACTTATTTTTTTATTGCGCCACGCCTATTTATATACTGCCTTCGGGGTAATTGAAATTCAAGCTCAATGCAGAAGAAAAGTTCGGTATGCGGCTTTTAATTAATTCAAATTGATAAACCTTCACACTTGAAGACACCCACGCGCACTACACTAACACAGTCCGGCAACAGAAAGTATTCATAACAAACAAATGCATACCTACATACCAGGGTTGTTGCGAATATTCGCATTCGCATTTGCAACCGCGAAGCTTCCGCATTAATTTTAACATCCGCATTCGCAATAATCAATGCGGAGCTTTGGTGAATGCGAATGTTGTGCAAGTGCACTAATAAAACGTATATATGGCAAGCAAAATGACAAATTGTAGCCAATATTTTTGCCTGTGGCGGTGGGAGTATTTGTTTAACTAAACTGTTCAAATGTCATATATATCAACTTTGATAAAAATTTCTTTCAACATATTATTTCTCAACCTATATAACCGAGCTATCAATGGGCAGTCGTACAAGTTCCCACTTCTACTTGACCTTTGACGTACGTCAAAGAGGAAATAGTCCTTTAATAATGATTTTTTTTCTGTGCTTTAAATACCTGCATTGGTTTCTTTCCTTATTATGATTTTTTTTGGACAAAAGAAGAAAGTGTGCTCTGTAATTCTTAGCCAATAATTTCAAGTAGGGCTTTTTGGGGAATTTATTTCTAGCAAAAATTTTACAAATTGTAATTTGGTTAACTTGTCGGGCAATATTTTTTTCATAGGTATATACATTGGATCCTTGGCTAAAAACTTCTGTAGTATAACTGCTCCTTTTTTGCTATTTAATGTCAAAGAGTAAGCTCCTTCAATAGGGATATCCAGATATACAGAGAAAAGATACTCAACTAATTAAAAAGCTATAGGTCTGACCCTTAATAAGATAAGAATAACGTAACTATCTAAGATTAAAATGCTTATAAAAAAAACGACTTTGAAAAAAGAACTTTGTTCAAAATTTTCATTTCTGGAAAATAATAATTTATTTTCCATATCCACCTATTTAGCTCGCTATAAGCACACATTTTTCAACCCAGTCGCAGATATTCGCATACGCATTCGCATCCACGGATGTCTAAAATTCCACATTCGCAACATCCCTACTATATACTCTTACTTGCATACATATGTAAGAAAATTTCTGTTGGACATAGCATCAGCATAGCATCGTATGGCAAGCAGGAAGCGTTCGCAACCGTAGTGGCCGGTAGCCCAATAAAATGCGATATGGGCATTACTTAATTATTTAAAAAGCAATTTTAAAGCATCAAAGTTTTAAATTAAATAGGGAGAAACGCCGAAAGCCAGTTAAAACTTTGCAAAAAATGAAAAAATGAAATATGAAGGTATATATAAGTGATGTAATGTGGAACGATTTTCCGTCATCCCTTGTCAAATTTGGTTTGGAGACAAACCGGTTTCGGCGTTGTGCCATCTTCAGTGTCATTTTTCGTTCTATAAGTATGTATATATAGTACATATGTATGCACACTAGAGCGGGTTGAAATTTTTATTTTACTTTAATACTCTTGTAATAGTGAAAATATGTTGTTATCAGCTCAACTACAAGCCTGTTAAATATTTTCCATTTATTTTAAATAAAAAAGTCCGCGTATCGCAACCCGAGTGTCACAAAAAACACTGGTAGGGTAAGACAAGTTTTTGGTACAAATTCCGGGTAATATGAAAACGGGTTGGTGATACAGTTGAAACCGGCTAGTTGTAATTCGCTTAACTGAAATCTCTGATTAATATGCACGGAAACTCTGGCCCCAAGATTGTGAGAAAATACGATATAAATGATACATCACAAGTCTAAATCGGTATAGGTTTGGCCCAGTTATTCAAGTTTTTCTGAATTAATCTTTGAAAAAAGTTAAAAAACAGCATCAAAAATTATACTTCTATGATTCCGTTGAATATTTTTTGACGATTTTTTTAAGCTTAAATGTTTTGTCATCCAAGAGAATTTTGTCAAAATATCCTTTAAGAAATTGTTTTTATTCTTAAAAAACTCCATTTTTGGAGGTATTTTCAAATCGGCCCAGGTCACATAAATCTTAAATCCCAAATATTTCGGTGGAAGTTTTTAAGTATAATAGATCTTGTATTCCCGGCGGAAAAACCGCAACTTTTTTTTGGTGATGCAGATAAGTATAATCAGTATGTACTGCTGGAGTTGATCGCTACTTTTGGACTGCTATTGCACCGACTCCTAGGGAAGTAGCAACTCTATTAACCCGTGGTGGTGAGTGTTGTAGTGCAATGTCGGACCAGTCGGAAGAAGAATTTCGAAAAACTACGAAAGGGGGTGTCCATAAATCACTTTAATAACACCTGGTAGTGTAGAGAGATACGATGGTGACTACCGCCTAGGACATTGCCCTGTGAAAATAATCGCTGAAACACACGGCAAGTAGTCGATCGGTAATTGACGGAGTTTGCTTGGCAGATACCGATTCTTCAGTCCTGTAGTCGCTTCCCCGTACTGCAGGCTATGTACATAAATAAATACTTACTCCTATGTATTACACATAAAAACAACCATCTGCAGTCAAGCTCATTGAAAACATAAATTTAACACTTTATTTTAAGCAATAAATACACTTTATTTTAAGCAATAAATTTTGCACAAACTCTGGACGAAGATGGCTTTCAAAATAGTAAAAGCGAATATTTGCAGCAGCAGCTGAAAACACGATATTTTAAAAACCGACTACCTATTTGTTTTTGCCTCTCTTTACGTTTGCCAAACACTTGCGGACATCTTAGAAGCTTAAACTTACTCAGTTGTTGAAAAGTGAAGTGCACTCGTGACATTTTCGACAAGTTTTGGATTTGCAATTTAAATACATTATTAATTATATGTATGTACATTAGGGTGGTCCAAAATGCGCGTGAAAAAGCTAAGTCGGAATTTTTATGCTCTTACCCCCTAGGATTGTTCTTTAGTGAAAAAACTTTTTATTTACTCATAAAATATTTAAAGGTCGCTCAATGCGTTTAAAGTTTTCCATATATTTTATATGGGAAAATCAGAAAATCAATTTTTTTCAATCGGAAAACTCTGTTATTCTTCAGGCGACTTCCCGTAATAATATTCAATTGTTTATTTAATCATTTTCCATAGTAATAATATTTTATAGGTCAATAAAAACCACAGAAAATGCAATGGGGGACCAAACAGAAATGTCGGTATTAAAAATCATTAAATAATAATTATTATTAAATATATGGTATTATTACTGGAAGTCTCCCGAAGAGAACCAGAGTTTTCCTATCAAAAAATATTGATTTTAAAGAATTCTATGCTTTTTCCATGAAAAGTGGTTTTTTCCCCATACAAAATACATAGACAACTTTAACCACTTTGAGCGAACTCTAAATATTTTTTTGTTTCAAAATAAAAAATAGGGATATATTGTTTTCGGTTCAGAAAAATCCTAGGGGATGGCATTGAAATTCCAACATTACCTTTTTTGACCACTCTAATCTACATACATTCGAAATAATTGTACAAGTTATGCCTCACCTATAAGAATAAATATTCAAAAATCTATATATTTAGTTATGTCTGCCTTTTGGTTGGGGTGTAGGAAATACCGAAAAATAATTTGCAGATAATTTTATTTCGTTAAGTACTATCAAATGGTTAAGTGGATACTGCTGCCAAAAAAAAGTAACACATTTTTGGGGCTGAAGCTTTTGAATAATTAATTTTACATAATAAAAATATAATGCAAAATAACTGAGAAGAGAACTATGAACCGAAAGGCATACATACTATCGAAGAGGAGTGAAAGAGAGACTGGCGCCAACGAGGATAAAATGTCTGTTTCAACTACATAACTGGTAGAATTACAAAGATTCGTGTTCTAGGAGAAGTTAAACGTTAGGTTAGGCAACACCACAATTAGAAGACAGGTCACCAGACGCATCCCTTATAAAGGGTTCTCTGCCTTCTTCCCTGGATTTTGGCCACGCACTCCTGGCTGCTGACCCTAGAGAAGGGGGTGGCAACATCACTACTTTCGCTGACGACTTGGAACTTACCGTTAAAGGCAAATATCCAAATACCCTTATGGATATTGTGCGCTCCAATATGGCCATGATTAGAGGATTCGGCATAAACCCCGATAGAACTGAAGTAATGAATGAATGAAGGAAACATGGGCTCCCTGTAGGTGTGGAGATACCTTTGAAAGAGAATCTTAAAAATCAGGGATATACGAACAAGCGGCCGGAATCAAATAGGGGTTAACACCGCGTCTTCCACAATGGTTATATAGAATATTTGCATGGTGGCCACCAAGTCAAAAGTCTATTTTTCTAAAACTCATGAGAAACGTCCAAAGAACTCCACTCTCATGCATCTCTGGTGCTTTAAGGACCACCCCAAGCGAAGCGCAAAAAGTGATGACCACTTTTCCTGCAAACCTGGTAAGAAAAAATGTAGCCGTCGCTTCGGCGCTCAGACTAAAAAGCATTGCGCATGAAAAGATCGGCGGTTCGGCTACGCGCCTATATTTCACATTCTGGATAGTCAACCTACCTTCGACAGGCTCTTTAAGAAAAGAAGAGAGTAGAAAACACAAAGACCATTGAAAAGGGAGGAACTAAATTTCTACACGGATGCATCCAAGTAAGACAATAGGGTTGGCTATGGAGTTTTCTCTAAGGAATTAGGATTGGAATTATCCGACCAAATTTTGGAGCACCGTAGCTTTTATCAGACAGAAGTTCTAGCCATAAAGGATGTAGCTGTGCACCTTAATACACACGCCGTAAAGAAAGCTTCAAAAACAACTTCTCGGATAGTCAGCCGGTCATCAGGTTAATGAATACGGTAATGCTATGTTTAAAGGCTGCATAGGTTGCCTGGCAGCTCTAAATGATATTAGCAATGTCTTCAAGATCTGCGTCATATGCTTTTCGGGACTTAGAGATATTTAAGAAAATTGCAGGGCTGATGACCTGGCCAGGAAAGGTACCAATCTTTCACTGCGCGAAATCAGATGTAAAATTGGGCATCTGCAAATGAAGCATTATAAATAACATTATCATTGAACGCAGTGGGTAATAATTAGATGAGGGAACTTGTATAACAGCTAGACTACTATCGCCGAAAATTGATAAGAAGACAGAAGAACTGCTCAGACTCTAAAGAGAAGACATTTCGAAGGCCTGAGTTACCGGTCATTGACTATTTGGTAGTTACTACTCAAGATTAGGAATAATAGGAAATGGGTTTAGCTAAAAGGTTTAGCTAAGATTAAAGTAGGGTTTTTAGGTAAACACTTCTTTAGATCTCTAACGGAACTATCCGTTGTAAGAACAAAACCAATCCTACGCTTCATAACTGCTACAAAATAGTTCCATCAATAGAACGTCAGGGTATAAGTGAGTTGGTCATTTGGACTGACTGCCACATTATCCTAACCTGAATAGCTCTTAATCTTGGACCCGACAGTGAAAAAATAATGGTTAATGAAAGTAGTTTTCTTTGAAGTTAATATTTTGCTTAAAAAAGATTCACATTTACAGCGCATTTCTCGAATGCCCATCTAGTTCGTCCCGTTGTACATAAATCTTGATTAATTTTCACTCCCATTTTGGTGAACAACACACGATTTATTAACCAAATCGTTTTTATATGAGATAAAACTGGAGGGATTAAAATTTTAGCGACGTAGGGAAGGTTTCAAGACCAGGGTAAACTCCTGTCAGAACATCCACAGCGAGCGAGGGGGACTATACTCTATAAAATGGCAACAACGTAGAGACCAATGGAGAGGATGCACTCGAACCCCCTATCGAGGATGATGAAATCGGTGTCCCACGGGTCGTCTATTACGAATTTCGCGACTGAGAGCCGACAAAGCTGCTGGAGTGGATGATCTGCCATCTGAAATATTCAACTTTAATGAGATACCAGTGACGGATACAGAGGGCACGATAAAATTTTCCATCTAAGCCAGCGATATTTCACCATTGTATAAGTAAGTTCCATCGACATAATTATAAGTCACAATGGAGTGGCTCTAAAGTATCTTTTTTCTCAGCAAGTAATGCCTTATCTTCAATAGACAATTTTCAACGTACAGCGTGGCGCCTAACGTTTTATTTATCATATTTTCTATGGACTCCTTTCGCTATATACCTGTTCCTCACTTTTTTTTGCCTGCGTACAATAAAGCAATTACAGTTTGTTGGTGTCTGGCGTATTTACTTCTTGAAAAGATTATTTATTACATATTTTCTCTTTACAGTACATGCAGAGTCATACATACTGCGATTGTGTGTGTAACTTTAGCTGTCCATTTCGAGTGTCTACAACTGTCTGCTATATTTTTTTTTACATAAATATTTTTTGTTTTTGGAAATCATAATAATATGTTGAAAAAGATACCCCAAACGAATTAAAAGCAGATGAATTCGCAACATCGCCAGACATTACAACTCCATATCCACAACATACAAAAAATAAAAACTAAAGCAAAAATGCGCCAGCACCAACGAAAACGACTCAACAACTAAATATAATAGAGCCAGCCACTATTACAAAAAAAAACAACGAAACGAAGGGCAAAAGCTTTAGCAAACGGCTCGTACAATGCTATGTATTTGAAGTACCAAATGTAGCTGAATCACGGTAAATTCTAGGAAATCCATCTCCATTCGACAACACTCAGGCTTTTCAATCCCCTCGCCTCGCCTCCAATCTTCCCCCCGGGTGCTGTTTCGCTGTGCTTGATAGCTTGGTGAGCTGGCGTTTCGGTTCGCTGACTGGAGCCGGTTGGGCTGCTGTTGAACAGTGCTCCTCCCCGCTTTCTCGTTGTTGTTAGTCACTGCTTTTTTCGCCTGTTATTACATATGTATGTATATTAGGGTGGTCCTTAAAAAATCAAATTAAATTTTTTTTTCAGTTTGACCCCCTCAAATTGGTTATACCATGGTCACAGATATCACATATAAATTTTGGCCCCAATTGGAGACGGTTAAGGCGTGTCGCAAAATCTCAAAATTCAGATTCCTCTTTAGAAACTAAAAAATTAAATTAAATTTTCTCTTTTATCTAATACCCAAAATTGATACTACCATAGTCGAAGTTATCATATATAAATTTTGGTCCTGATTGGCGTCGGTTAAGACGTCTTCATAGGGTAATCTGAACCTCGACCCCTGTGCTACACGCCTTAACCAACTCCAATCGGGGCCAAAATTTACATGTGATATCTTCGACTACAGTAATATCCAATTTGGGTTATTCGATAAAAAAAAGTATCTGGAATCTGAACTTTGCCTCCTATACGATACGCGTTAATCGTCTCCAATCGGGACCAAAAGTTATGTGTGATATCTTCGATTATAGTAGCATCGACGTAGGTGCAGAGGCTTAGGAAATCTGATGAAAAAATTTGCTTCCTACATTTAAGGACCGCCCTAATATATTTACATACATTAGTCTGCTCCAAAGTGATTTTACCCCTTGTGCTTCTTCACTGTTGCTATGAATTTATTTGTTTTTTTTTTGTATTTTTGCATATAGTGCAGCAGCTCGTTGCCATTTTTCGTAGTTGCAATTTAGCGTGTTTCATGTTGTTGGTGTTGCTGTTGGAGTTTAAATTCATTCATAGTCACTGATCTTTGTTGTTATCAGCGACTATGAGGCAAACAAATAAACATTTCATTGCCAACTTAGACGGCGTATTATTTGAATTCCAGTCTCCGGGTGGAAATGAAAATATGTATTGGAAAGTCCAAAATAGTGGTAAGAACCCGGTAGCTTAAAATTTACGGAAAATTCGTAAAGCTGAAGAGAAATATGCACTGCTGCTTAAATTTTATGGCATGATTAATGTTTAATAAAAATAAGAGAAAAAAAGAGAAAAATCTGGAAATTATGAGCGAGAGTAGCGTAACGGTCTTTAAACAAAATTGGGGTACCGTATAAAATGATTTACTTGAACAGAAGCTGTAATATCTCGAGGCACGCCCTTTTATTTTTATTTTACTAAAGCAGGTAGCTATTTGACATAAAACACAAAACCTTTTCTATGTATTTATGTAGGTGCAATAACTTTTTTCAGTAAAATACCGCATTTCTTATGTATTAATAAATCCTTCTTTCTTATATTAATCTTAAAACTTCTTTGTAGATAAGCTCCTCTGGCTCTCATGTCCTAGTATATTAATAGGCTAACAGACATATGTTTTGCTTCGTATGGTTTTTTTTTTTTAAATACGACAGCAAAAACGATGACGATGAAAGCCTGAAACAAATATAGAAGATGAAGATGAATAGGAATACAGCGGCTGAAAAATACGAGGAAAAATATGGAAGGGGTGGTGCAAATTAAAAAACTAATGTAAAAGTCGAATTATGCTCTTCAGTGACCAATATTAAGACTTAGTGAGAAAATTTTTTCTGAAAAAAGTTTAACCCTTTAACACGACTTTTGCCTATTTTTGGATAGGTCATCAAAAATAGTCCGTTAGAGTGTTAAAATGTTCTGCAAAAATATTAACTAAGGGGTCACCGAAGAAAGAAATCCGAAGATGTTATGCAGTTTATTCGAAATTTTAGGATATCTCCATTATAAATTCATATTGAATAACATTTTTTTCGATGACAATTAGCAAAATCCTCTGCTTAAACATTTTATAATATTTTTTCCGCTAATAACCGTACCTATTTAACCCTAAAAGGTCATGGTTCGTCGTTTCGACGACGCGAGTCTTTATTTTACCGTTATCGATGTTTTCTTTTGTTTGTATAGTGCTAATTTTTCGTACAGCGCTAGTCGGTGTTGTGCTGTTGATGTGGGCGGTTACTTGGATTCATGCGCTTCGTGTAAGTACTTATTTTTTAAATGTGCGTAGTCAAAACGACGAAGGATGAACTTTGTGTATGTTTTACGTTTATGTTTTCAAAGTAATTTTTTTAAGTTTTTATTTGTTTATATATTTTACTTGTGCAGTTAAAATACACGATGAATGCAACCAAAAGTTATACCGACGATGGAAAACAAAATTGCGCAATTTGTCCCCCTTCTAAGCGACGCATAACAAATCATCCTGTGCAAAATGCCAAAAAAGTCTCTGTGGGGAGCACAAAATAGAGCTTTGCGCCTATTACACAAAATGAGAACTGTCGTATCTGAAATTTTTTTCCTTTTTTAGTTCATAGTATTATTTTTAAGAAAAAAACACTTTATCTGAATTATATGTAATTTAAGTTATTTAGTTTTTATATTTTCTAATTAATGTTTTGTACAAAAAGCCAAATGAATCAGAGCTGTGAAATCTTGAATTACAATCAACAGACCAAAGAAAAACTACTTGATATTGTTTTATTTAAAAAAATATATATAAACAAAATAATGTGAAAATAATAATTTTTGTGCATTTTGACACACAGGTTAATTAAATAACGCCTTTTAAAAATGCCGTCGTAGAATCGACCAAGGATGACCTTTGCGTTAAAAAAAAAAGGTTGACCTTCCAGGGTTAATAAAACTCTTCAAATAATCAGAGTCGAGATGACACCTTATGATAAGTACTAGAACAAATATATATCTTACCATCCAATACCGATCTTAGGATAAACTGGTTTTTGCTACGCTGAACTATGTCTACCTAGATTCGATATGTACATCCGTCCAACGCGTAAACAACTTGGGCGAAACATTATTGTGGACTGCGTAGCTGGACTTGGACTGATGTTTTAAGCGCGGTCAAAAGCCGACTACTAGGAAGAAGGTGTTATGCGTAAAAATACTGTGGCCCCTGATCTAGTTTAGCCTAGGAAAAACTAGTTTTTCTTAAGATCGCGTTTGCCCGGTAACATATATAAGAGTATTTAAAAACTTATAGTGCACTCCATTTCAATCGGAAGGACCAAAGTTAAAACTTCCTGATTAAAAATCGTTTACAACGCATTAAGCCTCCAATGGTTCTTCTAATAAACTTTTAAAAATAGGGGTTAAAAAGGCCCATAATAGTTAAAGGGTTAAAATTGCTCGCTAATTTTACTATAGGTCTCTGAAGATAGGGTTCTTGTTTATTAATGAAGTGCAATAAATACAAATTTATATTTGAAGTAAATTTGCATAATTACATAAATATATGCATATGTAACATAATTTAAGTTAAAAAATTAGGATACAGTGTCATTCTATTCCAATAGATAAGATGGATTCTGCCTTAATTCCAGAAAAAATTTAACTCATTTTCAAAAGAAGCGCTATGCTCAAATGTTTAAAACCAATAATGTTTGATTGTTTTAAAAATAAATGAACTATACCAATGAATTGAAGAAGATAAAATCTTTTAATCCGGTAAAGTAAAAAAATATTGAATATTTTCGGTAGACTGCAGAATAAATCGATGCGGCCGTTCGACTTTCCACTCTTTGAAGCTATGTTTTTTTTTCATAAACAGATTAAAATAGTAGTCGCATGAAATGCGCCTTAAGGTTGATACTGCAAAAACAACCCCAAAATTTCCAAAATATTTAGCTTTTTTCCGTAAATCTCAGCTGACAGGCGTTACGAAAGGTACCATCATACAGCATGCTATTTCAAATAAATATTTAATAGCAGCAAACGTATGCCCAACTCATCAAATATGTACCTGCGCACAAAAAATTACTTGATTAAATGGTAAATATGTATTCTCAACCTAATAATGTTTACCTAAACCGGCAGCAGTTATGAGACGTCGATGATGCCTAAGTACTTAAAGGTAACTAACTTAAGCAGGCTGGCTTGTTTACTTTTCAAAACCTATGCACTGGATTTTTTATTCAGTTTCAACTACTTTAATATTTAGTATTGATTTCTTTTTTCATTACAGCGCGAAGATGAAAAGTTGGAGCCACTGGAGTACCGCGTAAAAATTTTTATAGGGTGATTCAATAAGACGGCAACAGCATTGTTTCATGCGCTGTGTAGTAAGTGGTACTGTCTTGTTGAAACCCCAGAATGTTCAAGTCCATATCATCTCAATCAGGCCATAAAAAGTTTGTTATCACATCACAATAACATCCGTTCAACTTAACAGCATAATTACCGAAGGAGTACGGTTTCATGACTAGTTGTGGGTGCATTGTTCTTTTCTTGGAGTTGATGCAGTTTTAAAGAATCCGTTTAGGTGCCTCATTGCTTTTTTTTTTTTGAAAATTGGCTTCAACGTTTGGATAACTAATACGCGTTGTTCAACTGAGTATCACTCCATGACTAAGTTTGTCAAAGCTTGTAGTACCAATTGTCTGAAAAAATTTATTAAAAATATTTACATATCACAAATAATTGCTGTCAAAGCTCTGCAACACCCTATATGTACCCGAATGCTTTCGGTTATACACATACACATGTACAATGATACATATGTATGTATGAAAATATGCTGACTATAAAATATGACTTAAGTGCAATTGCTGTTGTTGGAAACTACAACGTTTGCTATAGAGAGGCGCCGTGGTGCTGTTATGTACATACATATACACATACATACTATGTACTTATACAACTTTAACACAAAGTCGACGCACCAGTTTTGTTTGTATGTAAGTTGTTGGCTTTTGCTGTAGGCTGCTTAGTGGGTTGGTTAGCTGGCTTTTGGCTTGGGTGCTGCTTTAGAGTTGTACAGTACAAGCTCACAAATTAGAAATCTCAGCAATTAGAATGATCTAAAATTAGAAATTGAGATTATAATTTTCGAACGAGTTTTGTATTATTTTATATCTAAAAGATTGTTAAAGTCGGCGTACTGCCATGCCCACCAGCCTTACAAAAACCAATTTCTATTATTATCCGGTTGATAATATCTAGCATATTTGCTTTCTTATGCAGCGGGGATGAAAGTCATCAATCTACATACATTTGTATACTTCTTGAGACAAAAGTACTGCATATCAAAGTCTAGTAAAATAGCATCACATTACCTGCTATATTTTGAGGCAGCATATGGGAATCTAAGTTAGTGAAGGTGCAGTCTGTAGAATGTTTGTTTTATTAATATTGAGCCTATCGAGTAATTTTAAAGTACCTATACTCCCGAAAACGCACTGAAAAGTGCCTAATATCATACAAATGATCTCAACTCTGAAAGGACTAGGAAACATGTTATACCCCCCGCGACAAAAGATCACATAATACAAAAATTGTAAAAATCCCACAAACTTTTCATCCCAATTCCAAACATTTTAATTTTAATTTCTAGAATAATTTTTGGTATGCAGTTTTACAGCTTATCAAATTCTAGTATATGTAATAAAGTGCAAGCTTGAAGTTGCTAAAAAATCGCTTTGACTTTTGATATTTTTTTTCTCACGGTGTTATGCACTCTTTTCCAAAAAAAAAATTACTTTGTATGGAAGAAAATGCGTGATACCGTATTACAAAGTTTTAAATTTAGATTTATGTGGTATTTGTTAGATAAAGAGCTTTAGGTGTATGTATGGCAACCATTGTGTACTATTGAACGTGGAATAACAATTAGAGGAAAATCAAACAACATCAGATCATTAAACTCTCGTTGTTAAATCCGTGAAATGTGCATTCGAATTGTCACTTAAAAATACGATTCAAACAACATCGACTTCCTGCTTCCTTTTAATCCTACCCGTATAATTTTTCGCAGAAAAAATCATTAAAACGTGTTAGTAGACATTTTTAGAATCTTATCAACCATTTAAATTAAGCTTATGCTTTACATTTTTACATTTTGGTATTTAGGGCAGCATTAAGTGGAAGAGCCTTGTGAAAAATGTCGTCTAAATGTAAGCAAATACGCTTACTTTGCGGCAAAAGCTTGAAATCTTACATAAATAAAACAAATCGAAATTCAACCAACCAAACAAAAACAATGCTGCTCAATAACAAAAAACTGTAGAGATACTGTAAATTAAAATTGTTTTGCTTTATTTTTGCTTCAACAAATTCACCGGAAACAATTGAGTAGTCCACTTGCAAAGTGCGATATGTGACATTTTTTCGATTTTTAGTTTTTGGAGAATTGCGTACAAGTATTTATAGTAGTTTAGTGTATAGACTGTTAATGTTATCTTATGTCGTGTTATATTATGTTACAATTTTATAATTTTATCCAAATTTTCAGGTAATAATGAAAAAGATTCAATTTAAATGATACTTGTTGTCGTAGTCGTTTTTTTTCAAATTTATGGCTTTCTATTATAAAATCACATAACGCTGTTTGCAACTGGACTACTCAATTCGAAAATACGAACCATCTTAATTAAAAAGTGATTCTAATTTGTGAGCTGCTACTGTATTGTAGAGAACGAGCAGCAGCAATGCTGCGTTTTCTTCGCACTTTGAGAGTAAACAAAAGCTGTTGGATGAGGTATGTAAGTGAAAGAGGTAGGCTACGCAAGTACAATGGCAAAGTGGTAAACAGGAAAATATGTAGGAGTAGCTGTTACTGGCTTTGAATTGGGTGTAACTAAGTGAAAAATAAAAGCTTGTAAAAATTGTGTGATTCAATAGTTTCAATAAATTTCATGCCTAAGAGTTGAAATTATCAAATAATTTAAAATTAAAATAAGTGTTAAATATTAAGATTCAAAATAATCCGATTGAAAGTTTTTTATAACGAGCTAAGTTGGACTGAATTGCAGTACAATGGCATTTATATGTATTACGATCTGCTTTCTATAATCTTCTTACTTACTATATCCGAATACATATAATGAGGTATATACCTATGTATTTAGTTCCTATTGCACCGACATACATAGTACAATTGCAACAAAAACGTAGCATACAATCTCGCCATTTGCTCAATCAGTTACTTTACCTACACTAAGCATCGACGTGTTAAAGTTGAGGTCGAGGTTAACTTTTCATTCAAATTACTTTTTTCGTTTTTATTCGCTTGCATCGATGGAGCGCCGCAGGCTTTCGTTAATTAAGTGTCAAAATCAAAGGTGAAGCAGTGGAAAAAATATTACGCTAACGTAAAAGCGGGTACAGAAAAGGAAATATGTATTCAAATCAAAGGCGCATACAAAAATATGAAAAGTTCGAATAGCACAAAGACAACAATCATGAATAGGTCGTTTTGCAAACTCGTAACCAGGTTACCTGTCACTTTAGTGGAAAATTAATTGGATTATTTCTGTAATACGTATAGACATTTGAATTTTTTAAAGGCGCTGGAATAAATCCCTGCACAAATTGCGACTAATCCGGCATGACTTCGGAAACAACATCGATATATCGAAAATATCTACTCGGTGTATAAATAGTCGATGTTTTTTGAAAAGTGACATCTGCACTACTTTAAACCGCCATTCCTGTTTTTCGATTGTGCAAAAAAGATAAGTTTGACCAACAATTATTTTTAGAAAAAATTTTGATTGCAGGTTTGTTATCCATCTCAAGCAAACAGATTATGTTTCACAAATGATGTTATTCCTTCACTAATTTAGATTTTTTAAACCTCTCATAAGGGCTCATAAGGGTTTTAGTGTTTCATACAGTATCGTCGTTAGGACGCAAACCTAAAAAGGCTTATCCCGCGGTAATTGGCGTAAACACCGGGGTCCCCTTCTTGTAGATTGGGTAGATTACACTGAGATTCCAATTTTGGGGCATATATTCATCTTATTTTTATTTATGTTTTTTGTGGATGAAGGATAGCTTAGGAGGTTAGGTTAGGTTAGGCATGAACAAGTGACTCGTATTTCCACTCGGAGGGAGATTTGCCCATTGTTAATGCCCCCTGTGAGTGGCAGCAGGAGGCACATCCTTTTAACTGAGGTTAATCCATAATGCCAGTATAAAATCTGTCAAACCATTTACTATCCCGGTTGAAGCCATGGATGTTCGATATTTTCACCTCCGTTATACCTTCAAAGTTATTGAAAAAGCGGTATCTTAAATGCTTGTGACGCCTTGTCTGGAGAACTGGATATTGACATTAGAGGTGGTGAATCGATTCCCCTTCATTCCCATCCCGACAACTTTTGCAGAGGGAGAGTTGTTGGTATATGCCATCGAGCCGCTAAGAGCCCTAACTGCAGATTTGTTTAGTGCCAATAATTCCTCAGTACGAGCCTTATTGAATTTCAGCCACAAGGATCGTAAAATCTCATAGTCGCCCCCATTGACCCAAAGGTCTCTGGTTACTTCTGTGCTGTATTCTTAAATCCCCTTTAGCAGAAAAGAAATCGGTGACAGTAGAGAGGTTTACGCTTCGCTAATTTGCATTTCCAAGCCGTGTCTAGCCATCTAATCGGTTATTTCGTTCCCTTCTATATTGCTATGTCCAGGAACCCAGCAGAGAGAGCTTTTGACATTTCGGAACAGCTTTCGACTTTAACACACTGGAGCCTATTGTTTTCAATGCCGCCTGGCTGTCAATAAATATGGTGACGTTCCCAACCCGCTTTCTCTGTGGCAAATATCTTCGCCTGAAAGACACTGTAGTTATCAGGCAGGCGGTATTATTGCCTCCTTTGAAAGTCCTTGGAGTACAGACCCAATCCCACTCCATTTTCCATCGTAGAGCCATCGGTGTAGATGTAAATACCATCATTTACCGACAGGAGGCCATCTTCCGAATCTTCCCGGGTTGGAAATTGTATGGGAATCTTAAAACTAAAATCCCAGGATGACGTGATATATTGAGTTGCGACTTCTACGTCGGCCTTATTTCGTTATGCCGTCCAGTACTAATTACCTACAAGACCCGAGTAGATCGGCTTCCACAATTTTGACTCCCTCAGTCTAAGGGCCCCTTTTGCCGCAGCACCTGTTACGAATACTTGTGGTGGCTTGAGCTAAACGATCATATTCAGCACTTTTTGTGGTGCGCTTCTAGCGGCGCCTGATATACCAAGGCTGGCGAGTCTCTGCACTCCGTCGGATGACTGTGGTGTATATACCGCGAATAATATGCGGTGACAGCCACCAGTTTTTCTGTTTCTGGGGATGAAAGTTAAACAAATACCAGGTTTCAAAGAAATCCAGTCTCTTTTATAATTTTTTCGAGTTTTTGTGGAGACTCTAAACTGCTCGAACTCTCTAATTTCATACTCATAGTCATTTTTTTGCCTTAAATCAACCAGTTTTAACCTCCATTTCCTTTTAATGAATATTGTTGGGGTTTCGAATTCCATTAAATACGATGTTTGCAAAATATTGCATATTTTAATAAAAAAAAACTTCAGATATAAAAACATAATTTTTTCGACTTACCAATTGTAAAATCTTTAATGTGCTCCACATTCGCTAATCTTACATCGAAATTTCAATTCCAGAGAGCGCTAAAATGTGACGTTGAAGAACCTTTTTATATTTTCGCTGTTTTCGCAAACAAGTTATATTTTTTTGCTCTTGAGACGCGCTCGTAAAGCTTACTCGGTTTTAGAAATCGTTTACATTATTTCGTATTTTACTTTGCTGCCAGTAAAAGCAAGCTATCCTTGAATTTGAAAATTAATATTCGCGTTTATTTTATGCGAGACGTTGTTGCACACAAATACAAATGCGAATGCGCATATGTATGTGTAATAATGTAAACACACCCACAGTACACTTTCACACACCTACATATGTATACATTAAGAGCAGACGCGTTTTTGCGGTTTGCAAGTTTGCAGATTCAACGGAAGTGGGCGGACGGATGCGCGGATAGGGCGATAAATGTTAAAGGACCACAGAGGGCGTTGGCGGGGGTCAATAAAGGCGTAGGTAGACACGCGTAGTACTTTCCTACGCTCGTATATTTGCTGTTTTGTAATTTTTATAATCGATTATTTTAGCGAAAACGCTTTAACAAATATTTGTTGACTTTGTTTTCCGATTTCACAGTTACCGCACCCAATTTTATTTTTATTTTTAGATTTATTCCATTTTTTCAAAATGTAAACATCATAAAATCACTGAACTTCATTTGATTATTTTCATTTTCACATTCGCCATTTCTATTTCTTTATGCGACTTTATTCTTTTGTGATGCTTCACAAGCGTTAATGTTCACTAACACACATGTAACTATGTATGTATGTTTTTCGGTTTTTACTGCTATCCTGCTCACACAAGGACAAATGACCCACCGATTTAATGACTTCCAAGCGGAATTTACACACACACGGAGTTACATTTGTTTACATACACATACATATGTACATAATATAATGCCTATGTATGCACGTACATACATATATGTAGCAGCGTCGCTCTCACGGTTTCTGATTGTGCCGGGCACCATTGACAGGGCGTCAAACGCTAAACGACACAGCGAAGTACGGTAAATTAGGAGTCAACCGACGAAGTTGGCAGCAAAAAGGATGACGCAAACGTTGTAAAGGTGGTTGCAGGAAAATGAAAAAAGAAAATGCATTTACGTCTGCACTTGAATTTTTTCTTTGGTGTTCTTGTTGTTGTGCAAGCGCTGATAATTTGTTTGATTATGTGTGTGTTACACTGTGGGACGCTCAAAGAAAAGCAGTGATCAAGTAAAAACATATACATATATATTGTTTTATAAGAAGCTTTTCCTTCGATATTTTTTCCACACACAATTTCTCAATCACTTATACATACATACATACATATATGTATAGTATTATCTTGTAATTTTATTTATTTTTACACTGTAAAAGTTACTGAATTACATATTACTTCACTTAATTACATCCATACATACATAAGTATATATTACTTCACTTAGCGCTCAACCACTTTCTATACGACTTTTTCGTGCCTCGTTCGTTCACTCACTCGCAGTCTTGGCAAACGCTGCAGTTAATCGAACTGTAGCAAACGCAAACAAGCCAGCCGACTCAGTCACAATCGGTGACATCGCTGCTATCTGCCATCGTTCAGCTGTTCGTTTACCACTTCCGCACTTAGGTAATGCAAGTGCGTGTGAAAAGGATGACTAATATGCGGCAATAACCCTAACTTCACTTTTTACATTTTACTTTTGACGTTTGTAGTTCGTCTATTGTGAATATCTACGGCAGTGGCGCGTCACAGCTGTTCGCAATGGTAGATGATTGAGTGTGAGTGCGAGTGCGAGTGCGAGTGGGTGTGTGTGTTGTGCGTATGACAGCCAGAGTAAGTAAACGACGCTCTTATAAAAGTATCTGTAAGATAAAAATATGCACTTTCCCACGAGTTGCAACCAACACCAAAATTCTTTACCCACAGACTGACGTTTCACTTAGTTCGGCCAGGCAATATTTGCTTTCTTTTCACACTTCGCTCTTCAAATATATAGGAAATTGTTTTGCTGTGCATTCGATTTAATTACCAAAACTCAATTATATTCATTTTTTATTTACTGAATCCACACGTGCCTCGATCTACTCGCCGGGTACTTGCTACTCTCACGTCTATGACCGTTATGTTACTGTTTCGCTGCAATGGCCATCTGTTCCTAATTGCCCACTGTGCTGGCGAACTCATCCATATTTACAATACGTAAATACATATGTGCATTTCTGTGTATGCGCAGTGCATTCAGCTTTGTAGTACTATGGAGGAGCGAGACAGCTACAATTGTACTCCGTACAACGTTTTTTACTCGTTCACAGTTAATACTCCGAAACCGTGTTATAGGTCTGTGTCTTTGACTAGCAAAAACTTAAAGTTTGACAGACACTGGGAATGGTATTGATATGTACATATCGATGTGTATATACGTATGTACATATATCTGTTTATATATGGCAACCACGTTCTCAAGTTGTGGTTGTAAAATGGAATGAATGGAGTCTTTTAAATAAGTTTCTCACACAAAAGCAGAATCGTCGGTATTCCGTTTCCGTATTACTATTTAAAAGCACAAAATTACTGCCCAAAGCTTTCAAGTTTAGCCGAACTTTAGTTTACTGTTTACTTTAGCATAGCATAGCGCACATTAGACTGACCCGACAAAAATGAAAGTGCTTATTTTTGTGAGATTATAGCTTCCATTATGGCTAAAAACCATTCCCTGAAACTTTGGTGCAAAATTAATAATCCTAGTATCGCCCAGTTGCCGAAATTTATATGAATTTAAAATCAAAAAAGCTTTTGACGCCTTAGCCGAGTAGGTAGAGATGTCGACTGTAATTCCGTGTGTCGCAGGTTCAAATGCCGGCACATGGAGTATCTAATTGTTAGTGACAAACTTATTAATATACAAAACTTATACATTTCACATGAAATTTCAATTTGTCAACAGCATTTTCAATCTTGATAATTTATCAAGAAAAGAGCTTTTGAATTCTGTGCTAGAATACCAATTCTTGATAAATAATAAAAAATTTACAAATTATAGAGATTTTCAATTTATCAAAATCACAGAATCGGGCTGTAAAAAAAGTAAAAATAACCACTCAACTCGTATACCCGTAGTTGCGTATGTAACGTATACGCCTCGTAGAATCACAAGCAATCGACTTACACGTTTATTCGCACGCCTTAACTTAAAGGTAATATTTTTTAAAGTAGTGTGGGGGATTTTTAAACAGTATTATGCATACGTACATATGCATGTATATGAGACATTCTTTTTCATATCGGACATCAAATTTGGTGTCACACTTTCGATTGGCTTCAAATTTTTTTATGGGTTCTATACAAGAAATAAGCTAAAACGTGTTCGAGGATTTTTTTCGCTTTTTTCTTCGGAGGTATGATCTGTCAAAGTTTGCATTTTTTCGTGATTTTGACTAATCATGTAGTTCTTCAAATCGTTATATCTTGGGTTCTGCACATCGTAGAGATTCATCTTAACGTCGTTTTAAAGCTAAGGAAATGGGCCTAACATCTCTATTTATAAGGTGGTCAAGATTATCCTAAAGCTAACTTAGCTATTAACTGTTGAACTTTTTGAAGTTGATTTGCATAGTGAAGATCGGTGAATTAGGGATTTAAAATTATACCATCGTAATCCTTGTTTAATTCTCTATAAAAAACGTGGTTAAAAAATGGGGGTTTTTCCAAAACTATTTTTAAAATATTTTTCTTTATGACGAGATGGTTTATTTTGTGAGAATAAACAATTTTTTGTAAAATGTTTTCCAAACCACATTGCGAGATGTATTTATTAGTAAGGTGTTAAATATCGAGTTTTTGCAAGGATTTAAATTTTATTGCAGATTCCAATAGAAAATCTATCCAGCTATAATATTTGTACGGCAAAATTTTTCTTTAAGGCGACAAACCCCCAAAAATGGGTATGGCAATTTTAGGACTAAACTTTGCAAAACACAGATTCGTTAACAGCATTTGTTCCACAACTTTTTCCATCAAAGAATATTCTAGAAATGAGCGTGGTTACGTTATAACCAAAGTTCAAAAATTTAGACTTTAATGTGGATTTCGCCAGAACAACTATATGGATTGAAAAAGTTGTGGAACAAATATTATTACCGAAGCAATATTCTGGCGAAATCCGCAATAAAATCTGCCTTTTGCTAATTTTAGTCCTGCAATTGCCACGCCCATTTCTAGGGGTTTGTCGCCTTAAAGAAATTATATCTGGATAGGTATTCTATCGGAATTCGCAATAAAATTTTACTTTTTGCAAAAACCCGATGTTTAACACGTTACCAATTACCAAATTACAAAAAATTTTGGATTCTCACAAAATAAACCATCGCGTCATAAAGAAAAATATTTAAAAAATAGTTCTTGAAAACCCCCCCTTTTCCAACCATGTGTTTTATAGAGAATTAAACAAGGATTACGATGGTATAATTTTCAATCCCTAATTTACTGGTCTTCACTATGCACATCATGCAAATATTTTCGAAAAATTTTTTATATGGAGAAAATGAGTAAATGAAAATATACATACAGTTAGGAACATAAATGATTTCAAAGCGATTTTTGTTAAATATTTGCAAGGTTTTTAAAGTTTGTTATTTTTTCATAAAAATATCATGCATGCTTCAGCCAAAACCATATAAATCCAACTTTCAAACTTTATATAGAGCTTAGCAAAATTAAACGAATTTTTATCAATTTGAATTTTGAGTAAATGAAAACGCAATGCAAATTTTTCTTGCATTCATCAAATAACGGAATAAAAAAGTGATGATAAAAGATTTCCAGTAGTATCGCGATAGTGAACACCATTCATCGATAGTGGTCACAAATTGACACTATCGGTTGCGCCATCGATAGTTTTGCAGCTCTATGCGTAATTAACTTGAAAATTCCGTGTTTCGCACATGGACAATTATATGTCGCGTGTTTACGCGTAGGAAGGCCAACATTTTTGTATATTTACTTACGCATCGGAATACAAAACAAAAAATGTCGTTTATCACAAAGCTTTACATTGAATAATTGTATTTAACGTCCATGAACATATGACGTACAAAAATAAAAAAGGGATTTAATTAATTTGACTTACAAGCAAGTTTCATTTAATAATTCACAGAAGTCAAATTTTAGACAATGGCCATGTTCAGAAGGCGCAACAGCTCAGTAACTGTTGCGATTACACCTTCTGAACGCGTCGTGGTGTACTTCTGATCAACTGAACAGTGGAGTGTTAGATAATAGTAATATATTTATGATCATTTAAGACAACATCTTGGCGTGTACCTTTGAGAGTTGAGCTTGACAGCTAATGTATCAAGCCGTCCGGAAGACGCATTGCGGTCACTGTTTTATTTTAGCAACTGTTGCGCTCAACTGCTACGCCTTCTGAACCTACCCAATGCAGACGGACTTTGAAGCAAAAGTTATAATCAAATAAATTGTAGGTGATACGAAGTTCGCGTGGTCATCTTCTAGTATTTAATAAAATTAAAAAAATATAAGTGAGAGTAAAAGGAGAACATATGCAGAAGTGTACGGGAACGCAAAACTCACACTGATTTGGCTAAATGATCACTTAACAATTGCGTACATATTTAAATATTTCGTTGTTTACATCCACTTTTTAACAAATGTAAGGGTCTTTGCATTCACCGCGTTCTGTTTTTGTTTACAAATGCAACCCTGCCTTTCGCTTGGCACTTTTAATGACGATTTTTCTAAATCCTGTAACTTCTGAATTGAAAGAGTTGCTCAGTTACTGTCTCATATGTGTTACAGGTCTATAGGAACGACTTCCTGTAAGTTCTGACTAAATCGTGTAAACCGGAAACAGATTATCTATGTGTGTTGATATTTTTGCCCCAAGCTTATGGAAGGAAATGGTTTCTAGCCATAATGGAAACTAAAAAGTCATGTGCCCCATAAAAGCGTGAGTGAATCTGTATATATCTTGGGTCTATCAACGCGACACTTCTTTGTTCTTTACTGCCTACACTTTGTCCGTCTATTTTATTCCATAAAATATAAAACCACATACATAATATATTTGTACATATGTTTCTGTGTAGGTGTGGCGGACATAATTCAAATTGTGACATATCTAATTCCCATTACATACATATGTACATTAGAGTGGTCCAAAAATTTTTTTCCGAGATAGGGTTTGGTGCACCTTTTAAAATTTTTCCTTTTACCAAAAGAGGTGCTGGTACCAAACTTTACACATTTCCAAGTATAAATTTAGAGGTTGCTCATGATGCTCATATTTGACTTTAGAAGTATTGTGTACATGTAGTAATCAAACAATTGGTTAGGTAACCTAAGAACATTTCAAATTTAAATTATCTATTAAAATATCACAAGCTTCAGTTGTCATGTATATTAGCTTTTTATAAAAAATCACCAATATTTGTGCCAGTTTCATGGCGATCTCGTAGCGCATTTCTAGGTCATTAAGCACCCTGTATTGGTTACAGTCAGTAGAAAACTGAAAGTTGGTATAGATATTACAAAAATTGAAAGGAAAAAACATAGGGAGCGCCCCGTTATCTAGGATGAAATTTTTTTTCCCATACAAAAATTGAACCACTCTAATGTACATACATATGTATTTATATTCATGTTTTGTTTATACATGGTGTTTGGTCTATCGGACCAACCAACCAACAGGGACGTCAACCGCTCAACGCCCAATCTTTTTAAAATTAATCTATTGCTATTTGCCACTTTACCATCCAGCGCGTCTACAAGCGGCAGCATTATTTTGCTAACAAATGCTCCTCAAAGTAAGGTAAGCTATGCCACCTTGTTATTAAATAATTTTTAACTCTTACCTATTGAAATTTCCAAAAAATTCCCACTTCCTTTTGGACGTTTCGGCGGCACATGAGGATAGTTTGTGCTTACATATCGGACAATGCTGCTGACTTGTACTCGCATGGTCAGGCAGCTTGCTCGCTAAACCTATGTTAACCCCTTAGCACACAAATCCTTCATAGATTTGTTACTTTGTTTTCAATCAGCCAGAGTTGCATGTCTAACCGCCATTACGGCAATTTTGCACGACAAAACGAACGAGCCGTACATATGTACATACACAAGTAAGGATCAAGCGAGGATGTAGATACACGTTGCTCCACATACTTCGAGCTAACCAGGTTTTTTTTAGTAAATGATTAAGTATGTAATATTTTCTCACTTCTCTATGAAATTTATTTTACTTTTATCGTTTTATTTCTCCACTTTCGAAATGTACAACTGTAATGCTTTTTTGTTACACATATATCGTCGCTTAAAGTACAAAACCGCGTATTAACAAAATGCAAAACCGAGTATGTGAAGTTGTAGAAATTATTTTCTAGAGCGTAAAAACACTCATATTTCAAAATGGTTCTTTTTTTTTATAAAGCAATCGCATTTCTGGCTAGTATATTTCAGTACAAATGGATAAGGCTTGGTGTGAGAAAATTAAATTTTTGACAAAAAATGTCAGTTACGCGGTTTTACAGAACCACGATACGCGGTTTTACAGAACCACGATACGCGGTTTTACAGAACCACGATACGCGGTTTTGTACTTTAAACGACGATATGTACTATGCAGGTCGGTAGGTACAAGCTTTGGTTTGTGCATGTCTGGTTTGCAACGAAAAATGACGTAGGTATTCCATTAGATAAAAATCGTTGGTTAACGTGTTATTTGCGAATTAGCAGTGAATCCTATTCATCATTGTGTAACTTCGCTTACTCTTCCGCATAACCGGTATGTAAATATGTATGTATGTAAGAGTGTAAACAAAAATTTAATTTTCACTGGAAAATCTGTAGCATTGGAGTACGAAAGCGAGAGTTTATGGGTAATCCGATTAGCCTCAACTATTTACGTACTATATTCGTGCTGTGAATTGCATGCCAATTTGTATTTACATTGAAAAGTTATTAGCTACTTTATGATTACAGCTAAGAGCTATTTTCATAATTCGTGGGTCAGGTCACTTAATAAGGTCGCGTAATTTTAAAACATGTACAATATTTTATTTACGGTAAAACATATCAATAACGACACAACTCAAAGCTTTAGAAAACCCTTACTACTGAACAGCGGCACACATCTGGATCCCAGTGCTCGAAGTGCATCAAATCTGGCTTAATAGGCCGCATGAATAGAAGCAAAGTAACTGCTTTTTCTTAAAATTGTATACCTTTTACTTAAACTGTTTTTGAATAAATCGAGCAAAAAGTGTGAAACTTGAAATAAAGCAATTGCTCATACGGCGCAATATCTGCTATTTTTTTGTAGTCGGTTACAAGTATTAATTTGTATTAGGAAGTTTATGCAGTTACGATGCATTTACGCGTTTCCACGAATACCCATAATTTTCGTATATGTACATAGTTTGATAAAAAGCGAATTGAAATCCAAAGTAATAATAGTATTTTCTTAATTTTTACAACTTTTATTAACGTTTTTGCAAACTGGCTACAATTAAAGGTAGATATTCATCTTACCCCACAAATAAGCTTTTTCAGAGAGAAGTTCTTTAACCCGTGACCGGCTAAAACCATGGCTGTCAAGCACCAGGCTAACACTGTAGCACTCTCACACATACATATTAGACATAGAAAGAATAATATGTAGACAGATTGGCAAAAAAGGAAAGCAAAAAAATTGAGTTTGCAATTTAAATTAGTAAAATCGAGGTTCTGAATACTTTGTTAAAATAACTCTATATACAACAAATATGTTTTAATATACAAACATCCAGCGCTTCAATAAACACTATTAAAATTGTTTTTCTTTTTAGTTTTTACAAGATTATATAATTTTTATATTACATCTTAGATGCTTGTAAGTCATATAGCTTAGGCTTCGGTAGGTCACTCATCGGTAAAACTAGTAAAGTGTCGGCGTTCCCCAAACTACATTATGTATCCGCCATTATAATTGGCCCATAAATAAGTTAGATTATTGACTTTTATTTTTTCCGCGATAGATTTTCTGCCGGAGACGCTCATTATGTACTTAAATGCATTTTTGGACAAGTATTTTGTTTTTATATTTCAAATACTATTTTGAGCAGTATTTGCATTTTAAAAGACTTTTTCTATCCTTCATTATTTGTCATGTCATAATTTTTTTCCTTTGCAACACTGTCATTATGGCTAACAATTGTAAAAAATTGCAAAAACAAGCTCTTTTCGCGTGCCTCAAAAACTATGGAGACAAATGAGTCACGAAAACCGCCTCGTCGTTAGTCAGTTTCAATGTTGTGTTTGGTGAGTTCCCAGTGGGGAAAAGGTAATGTCTGGGGATGCAAAATGTAATGGATAGCCCCTGCAACCTACGCACAAAAAGACGCAAGAATTTCTCCACAGCGATGTCATAAGAAAATAATATGTCGCATGTCGCTTTACGAAACTATAAAAAGAATATAAAATAAAAAGTAAAAAATAAAAACTAAAGTGCGTGCCACAGGTTTCGAACCCGTGACCAGCAACACGGTAGTCGAAAAAAAGTGAAGTGTGAAGTGAAAAAAAACTTACTTGAGTTAGTTTTTAAATTTTTTGTTTTGTTTGTGGCTTCAAATCTACACATCTTCCGCTCGCTTAGATTGCGATGCATCTTATCGTTCAACCGTAGTTGTTAAGCTTTTCTTGGTAAAAAAAGATAATGCACTCCCATTTTCCCACTGGGTTAATTCATAAAATTTACATTTTCACTTTTTCGTAACATATTAAATGTTGTTGTTATATTTATTTCAGCTGACAAGATTTACATACTAGGAAACTCTGTGTGTACTGTTAAGTTTTTGAATTTCGCCATTGTATTCGAGACTGCAAAAAAGTGCATTCCAAAAAGTGAAAGTGCTTCCCACGACATTTTACCTTCCTTTATGGGTAAAAACCATTCCCTGAAAATTTTGGACAAAAATATTAAAATTTAGAGGTCTCGAGGAAATGTGTCCGGACTTTGAATTTGATCCCACGAAAAACACTCAGCATAACAAAGTACGACGGCGCACTTTGTTTGTCAAAGTTGTGGCTTAAATATCATTAATGATAAAAAATTGCAAATTTTTATTTTTAGGCGATTTTTTAAAAGGCGATTTTCGGATTTATTCTCTATTTTTAAGCTTTTTTCTTATATCTCAAAATATAAGGTTCAGATCGACATTGAAAACATATTTTAGGACCTTAAAAAATTTAAATTTCCTTAGGGATTTCGCATGCGCACGGGTAACGAAGGATGAGTAATTTTAAGTAATTGAGATGGGGGCACAAAACGTCCACGCGAGAACTCTGAATGTTGATATTTTTGCACCAAACTTTCAGGGCATGGTTTTAGCTATGATGAAAGCAAAAACTCATGTGCCCCAGAAAAAAGAAGCACTTTCATTTTCTTTTGGTAAATCTAATACTTAACACTTACATGTGAACATGTTATTTCTAATATATTTTCTATGTATTTTAAAATTCCATACGTACACATTTTGTGTTTAAATAATTTTTGTAAAAGTATTTTTTAGTGGTATTTCAAATGCTATTTATGCATGAGCAATCAAACTTGAGAGACAACGTAAAAACAAATGCAAACAATAAAGTGAAATGATTGATATTGTTATATGCCTGAGGCAAGTATCATTTTCCCTCGTTCGAATAGCTTTTTAACACTAAATATTCCAAGGGTGTGTAAGCAAATTTTTCCAAACATTTCGTTGTAACTGGATATGCTGTTAGTAGCTTATTACCCTCATTTGCGATCTTTTGCAAGCAAGTAAATAAATATTTTTACAAGCATACTTTTAAGGATGCAGTTACATTTAAAAGGGCTCTGCGTATAAATCGAATGACTTTTTCAAGACACTATGTGCAATTTATGTAAATGTGTTTAGAATGTTTACACTCACCTCCATTCGTTAGAGCGGTATATTGCCCTTAGCACCCACCTATGCAGGCAGTTTCATTAAGGATGAACATGAGTACGCAGTTTCCTTAACAACACTCACAAACACACACATTCGTAAAACAGCAGTCTTCTAACTTCCTAATAACGGTTTTGGAGTCTTCCTATTAAAGCCACCTACATACATATACTTGTGCATGGAGCTTTCTAGCAGATATGTACGTTGACTTCTTATCTTTGGCACGCTCAGCCATTGTGCAAAAGGGTTTTGTACTCGTATTAATGTGAGAATGCTGGAATGCTGCTCATAACTCGTATCTGAAATTAAATCTGGAATTTATTTTTTCCCTTGCGCTGTTTTTGGTCTTGTAAATATATATTTAGTAAGGAGAGTAGTGAGTTTTTATAAATTTGATCTTACCCTTGCTGCTTAAAGCATACATAGATGTAGGCGCTTTAATTTTCGAAAATTTCATTTTCCCGGCTAGATACTTGGTAGGCATACACTCATTATGGAAATTAAAATGCCGAAGTTATTATTTTGTTCTACAGTCTATGAAGGCAGTCTAAAAAAATACAAACGATTTAAGGAGAAAGTTTTCGGGGTAGATAAAGATATGAATTTTAGTATTCATGCTAATTTTGTAGCTTCCACAATTAACGCTTGAAGCTTTAAAAGTTCAGCTAGACTGTATGACACTCGCTGTAACTTAGGGTAGTAGTGCAGCTAAATACAGAATATTTCATAGATATCACTGAATGAAGCTTGTAAGTAACGTAACCTAAACTAAAATTTTGCTTCACAAATTTAAATTTGGTGTGAGCGTGGAGGAAGGCTTTGTTTTAATTACGCTAATTTTAACTTGTCGTTAAAAATTTCTAATGGTTTAAAAAGTGCTAAATCACAGTATGGCTGTTAAGATAAAGAAAACAACAAGCGTTTGAGGAAAACATAGCACGCAACAAAAAACACGCTTACCGCAGACCAGCAAGTCTTAAAATCTACGGCCTGAAAGTTTTAATTATAATGAAGAAATAAAGCTTATAGACTTATATTTGTATATAGATATGTATGTACAAATGCAATTTTTCGCCCTTTCTTTTATTTTTCATGCTAAAGAAGAATGTATTTAATGATAAGATAAAACTAAAAACTTGTACAAAACAGTAATTTGAGCAGCTCAAATTTTATTCATAAATCGTCCTCACTTGCCATTTCAGATTCATTTTGCAGTAAACGCATAAGTAACCACACTTATAATGAAGATTTGATAGCCAATAATGTCCGTATTCGCACTTTAACTATGTTAGGGCGAAAACATTTAGTATGGTGCTAATAAAAACTCAGAGGAAATATAAAACGATTTAACTAAATAGTAATAAGTTAGTAGTAAAAAATATATTTTTAAAACAAGCTTTCTAAGGCTGAGGCCACGCCATGAGCGGTTGAGCGGCGCAGCCCAACCATTCAGTTATTCTGCTCACAGGCCGCTCATTGCCTGGCCACTTCAATAGTATATCATATCGATGGTTTATATTCAATACGACCTATCTGGAGTTTTTACAAAAACTTCTCTCTTAGGTTAGAACCCATCTCACACTTAACTGTCATCAGTGATTGAAATTTTTTGAAATTAATTAGTTAATCTCACTTTTGTGAAAACTTAGATAGGTCGTATTGAATATGAGCCCTCGATATGTCTTAATTTTTAGCCGCTCACCGTTCAGCCCCTCGCTGATACTCATTTCGCGGCCTCGGCTTAAGCATGAACCAAATCGGACCATAAATACGGGTTTCCGAAATATCTCGACTCCTGCGCCACCTAGCGGATTATTCATCTTTCACATTGCATTGTCATCGGGTTATGAGCTGAAGTTTCAAGTTTGTTTATTTAACCCTTAAGTACTGTTGTTGGTCACTCAGACCACGGCACAATTTTTATACCCGAGCGCACTTGTGCACAAGGGTATTATAACTTTGTTCACATAACGGTTGTTTGTAACAGGCAAAACGAATCGAGATAGATATAGACAAATGTATACATAAATGATCAGAATGAAAA
>NW_016160237.1:0-25414 GCF_001687245.7 Rhagoletis zephyria | reverse complement strand
TAAAATCGGACAATAACCACGCCCACATCCCATATAACAATAATTTAGAGAAATACGAAATCTTCGATAAATCAGTAATTATTGAAGCTTATTTATTCAAAATTGATGTTTGCAACAACTCTTTTTATTTTTACCAAGAAATACGTTTAGGATAAAATTTTGAAAAATGGGCGTGACACCGCCCACTTATGATCACATATATGTATCTCGGTAACCGTTCTACCGATTTGTACCAAACTCGGTGTGGTTATTGTGCTTGCCACATAGAAGCAAAACGTTGAAAATTATTGAAATCGAACTCAAATTACGGCCGCTTTTCATATAACAGTAAATTTCAGAAATGCTTGAAACTTCAATATTTCGAAATTTAAGGACGCTAATTTACTCAAAATTGATACACCCCGTCTTACCATGTAGCGGTAGCTTTCGGAAAGGTAAAAAACATATATTTAATACTTGCGCCGGGTATTTAATGTTCGGCTCCGCCCGAACTTAGACTTTCTTACTTGTTAGATTTCGTTTTCGCGCCAATAAATTTCATACTACGAATAGCTTTTACCGAGTCAGTAATGACTTAATTCCGGTAGCGAGCAAACGTGTGCGATGAAAAGTAACTACTTTTCGATTGTTTTTTAATATATCCTACATATCAAACCATATCTGTCAGGGAATTAGGCGGGAATGTCGAGCAGTATAAATATTTGTAATAATTTCTGTAACTTGAAAGAAAATTACTGTTCTTTTAAAATTTTTTTTTACACGACATGCATAGGAAAAGCCAAGAAAAATTCCTTACTAAAAACACTTCTTAGCATTAGCGCACACAAGGGGTGGATTTTGGGGTTCAAAACCGCTAACTGCTAATAACCTTAAATACAAACTGTACCTGTAAAGCTTAGAATTCAGCGCTCTAGGAAAATCACAAGAAATACTTTTTACTATTTCTGTTGCTTGAAAAAGCTCTTCACTTTTGCTGTAAATTATCTTGATGAAATAAATATACAAGCATTTTTTTCTTGAGAGCTGATTTAAGAAATTTGAAAGAAGAAAATTTCTTTTCCATTTCTTGTGCGTCATTTCGTATGAATTTTTCGTTTTTCTTGAGAGTCCTTAAAGGTTTAACTGCATAGGAAAACATTGTCCTAAAAATATGCAGTGCATACTCACTTACTGTCACTTTACAGCCTAAAAGAGTTTACCACTAATATGCGCTTAAAAAGGATTCCAAGATATCATTTGCCAAATTCGGATTCGTTTCACCAAAATGAGCTACATAATAAAAATTCATGTTCAGTTTATTTTTTTGGTATTCGAAATATACAATTTTGTAGCTTCTTCAATTTTAATAAACAGATGCCTGAAGTGACTGGAAAATAACGCTGATTTTTTAAATTTTTTTTGTTGACGGTGCTGCGCATTTTCTTCCAAATAACAATTTTATCGTACATACTTTTTGCGGTGTGTACTATCGGCAATTAGGTACGATTGAGAGAAATAGAGATTGCGCCCCTCGCAGTAAGGCTAACTCACCCTTTGTGAATTTGACAGAATCCGCTGTGTGCGTGACGTCATCTTGGTCCAATTGTTGATTAAGGAAAATCATATAACGATTTAACTGGGTACGGTTTAGTTATTTGCCCAATGGGTGACCCGATCCAACAAAAATTTTACATACGCTTTTATCAACGGTCTACACTTTACTATAAAATCAAATTTTTTAAATTGCGGCTACTAATTTATGGATAGATTCGGTCTGAAAAATGCACTTTTTTTTGTAAATTTCGGAGTGAGTTCTGCGCAAATATACTGTGGATGATGTAGCCGGAGTTATATGCACAAAAATTGTTGAATACCTTTGACAATAGAAAGGTGTTCTGCACAAAAATACTGTTTATCCAGTTTACATTTCCGTTGTAAAAATTGTAATTTTAGACAATTTTCAATATTTATTGCATCAATATTTATGAACTTTGCCAAATTGATTGATTTATCGACTCGAAGTTTTCGAAGTTATCAAAATATATAGAGTTATCGAAATTTATATAAGTTTATCGAGTTATCAGTGTTTATCGAGTTTTATCGTGCTACCAGAGAATTTGGTCGATAGCTCTCGAAAAATATGTAGCTATAAAAATTAGCCGAGCTTTCGAAATTTTTTAGAGGTATCCAAAGTTTATCGAGTAATTAATTTATATCGAGATATGTGTATACATTTTGCAATTATCCAAATTTATCAAGCACTAGAAATGCACGGTTATAGACATTTATCGAAATTAGTCGAGATATCGAATTTTATTGAGTTATTCACTGAATTATCGAAACATATCGACAAAATGGAAAGTATTGGTTATATTTCAAGCCCTGCCAAAGACCTTCAAAGATATAAAAAAATGTATGTCACGTTTTAGTTCCAAAGCAGGAGATTTTCCGGTAAGCAATTTTGTACATTATAAGTTAAACGAAGTGCTAAGTCAGAAAACTTCTTCAAAGGTCTTAAAAAACTAGAATAGAGGTCGAATTTTGACTGTAACTGGCACTCCTAGTATATATTAATATTGCAGGAATTTAAGTTAAGTGAATTCGTTTTTCTTCCCAGGCGCCTAAAAATATATCTTCTTTCAAACAAATTTGTTGTAAAAGGGTTAAATTAAATTACTGCCAGAAAAAATATAAAAAATGTTTTTGCATATGTTTTTCTTGGAAGAACAAAGCTTCGATTTCAACTTAAAAAAAAATTTTAAAAAATATGTACATACATAAATACATTGTTTTCTGAAACGATACTGGATTCACTATCGTGCAACTACGGAAGTTAAATTGATACTACATGATGTTTCAAACTATAACGTGAAGCAAAATTGGAACCGAATTGACGATATCGAAAAAAACGATCAAGCAATTTTTTTTTTTGATAAGTACTATAAATTGAAATTTCATTAAATTCCAACGTTTTGCATCGCCTCTCTCAACTTTATAAATTATGGCGCCACCAGTACTTATCCTTGGAAATTGTCGCTGAAGTATGCATTTAAATTACCCATACGCCCTGTCCACCTTTCACGTTTAAAAAGATATTTGCAAAACAGCAGTCCATAATCGAATTAAAAACTGCTAAAAGTGTTGCCTCATATTAAAAAAAAGGGTTTCGAAAGAGTGAAATAATGAACACGCAAGTAAATTTATTGGCAGCCACACATAATAAATTTACATTTAACCACATAAATATGCATCCTGCTTTTCTTAGCATCAAGCGTGCAAAAATTTAATTATTGCTACTGTGCTTTTTCTGTTTTCCATTCTTTATGGCCACCAACAGTTACTGCTTTGTGTGAATTAAATTATAAATAATATGCAAGGCTCCGCTCGTATAATTTTTCGCGTTCATTTCCCAATCCCAGCTGTCATTTTTCGCTGAACTGGCTGTAGTGGCTTGGCAGGCATCGCTGGCATCGCCTTTGATTTATATACCTTTTAATTGAATAAATGCTACTTTTGTAGGCTATTTGGAAATATTAATTTTGCTTTTAATGCAAAGCAACTTAAAAGTTCGCAACTCTTTTAATATGTATGCATTTAGGTAGTGTGGAAAAGAAAGAGTGCGCCTTTATTCATAAAAGAAATTCAATTGGAAAACTTTTCAGTCCAAAATGGGAATTTACTACTTTGCATGTCAGAGCATCAGTACATAAACTTTCATATTTTCTATGCAAATCACTTAGAGGCCATATTGATTAGGTCAAAATGTGCACTAAAACTTTGCAAACTAGATTTTCTACAAAAAGGACCTTTACTTGTAAAATTTTTCGCTGTCCAACAGATATCTATGTAGTAGTAGTCTAAGCTACTTAAATATAACCAAAAAAAAAAACTCAAATTTCAAATATTTGTGAAGAAAAACACACAATAGTATTGTTTGTGGACTTTGTAAGAGTATCTAGTGCTTGCTGTTGAAAGTACATAAATGTGTTTATAAATGATGTTTTAACTTTTTGTTTGAAGCTCTTAAACTTGGCAAAAGGCATTTCTTCAGTTTATCGCTTTTACTAGTTATTTTCTTTTCCCGAGTGAATTCATTCTCTTACAAAGGCGTAAACTTGTTGACAGTGAGACAGAGTTGCAAAGAGTCGCACTGATTTCTCCTCTTATACAATAGAAATAAATTTTATACTTACATACGTAAATACTCATGACGACATACTGTTGTAAACGTTTGTGTTTGTAAATATATTCGCGACTTTTATGTGTTTCTACTTGCATTCTTATTGTTGGTTATATGTAGCTACATTAGGGTGGTCCACCAAGAATAAAGTCGAAATTTTAATGCTCTCACCCCCAAAGATTGTTTTACATCAAAAAAAAGTTTAGGCCAATTTTTTTATTTTGAAATCAAAAAATATTTAGAGGTCGCTCAAAGCGCTCAAAGCTTTCCATGTTTTTTATACGGGGAAAAAGCCACTTTTCGTAGAAATGGTGTAGAACTCTTGAAAATCAATATGTTTCGATCGGAAACCCCAGGTTCTCTTAAAGAGACTTTCAGAAGTAATACACAATTGTTTATTTGACCATTTTCTAATACTAACAATATTTTATTCGCATTTTTCGGGGGGTTTTTGGAGATTATTGGCGGACTTATAAATTGCAGTTTGGGTATTATCTTTGGGAATATCGTGCAGAGAAACGGAGTTTTCACATCGAAAATATTGATTTTTAAAAATTCCATATCATTTCTACGAAATGTGTTTTCTTCCCATATAAAATACATGATAAACTTTGAGCACTTCGAGTGACCTCTAAATATTTTTTGACTTCAAAATAAAAAAGTAGGGGTATATCTTTTTTCGAGATAGAAGAATCCTAGGGGGTGAGAGTATAAAATTCCGACTTTACTTTTTCACATGCATTTTTGGACCACCCTAAGCTGCATACATACATATGTATGTGTTTCTTAAGCACTACTGGCCTATAAGTATGGTTGTGCCGCATTGTGGTCAGCATCATTTATAAGAAATTATGTGACAAAATACGAAAAACATTACTTTAGAGACATGATTAAAGGACATCGTAAAGTAACGAATGTGCAACGAACTACATCACTCCCATACAAAAAAAAAATCGGTATCGCTTTTACACTGGAATTATAAATCGTAGTATATTTTAAGACTTGCAGAAAAATATTTGGATTTATCTGAAATGAACCGATTTGAAAATACCTCCAACACTTTAGCTTTTCATGAATAAAAACCGTTTTTTTTTTCAAAATCATCATAACAATTATATTTTTGATGCTTTTTTTAACTTTTGTCACGATTGCTTTAAGAAAAACTTGAATAACTTGGCCAAAACTTTGCCAACTTAAACTTTTGAGGTATCATTAAAAATGTATTTTCTCACCCTTTTATTTTCTTTCAAATTAGCTCATTCAAAGTATGAAAGAGAATAAAAGAGAAAAGTAAGATAACCGGGCGTCATTCGATGTTGAGTTAAAATATGTTGATATTTGGTAGAGAAAAAATTGAGACGTGAATGAGCTTTTTTGCAAAGAAATAAAAAGGGTGAGAAAATACCTTGCCACTAATGTCTCGTAGATCTAAATAAATATAGTTTTGGCCTAATTATTCAAGTTCTTCTTAAAGCAATCTGTGACAAAAGTTAAAAAACAGCATAAAAAATCTCATTATATTGATTCCGTTGAAAAAATCGTTTAACATTTTTATGTAGATTTTTTTTACTGTTTTGTCATCCGTGGGGAGTTTTAAAAAAAACGTATATCTTAATATTGTTATGGCCTTATTCATAAAAAATAAAGTAGGTTTAAAGAGCTTTATAAAGTGACGTTTTCATACATTTTTCAGTTTATAAACGTTTTTTAAAGCTACTTTATTTTTTATGAATAAGGCCATTAAAATCTTCAAATATAATAAATTTTGTAATCCCGGAGGAAAACCCGTAACTTTTTTNTAAACGTTTTTTAAAGCTACTTTATTTTTTATGAATAAGGCCATTAAAGTCTTCAAATATAATAAATTTTGTAATCCCGGAGGAAAACCCGTAACTTTTTTGGTGATGCAGTCTAATTTGCATACATATTAAATATAGGTACATATATTGCGCTTTCAATTAGCCATAGAGTTTCATTGCACGAAATTCAGGCCGATATTTTTTACTAAAGTTTTTACTTCTTTTTGTATACTTCCATATATGGGCATACATATAATTATATCAACTAGGAGTGCAATTTCTAGTTTTTTAAGCGCCTTCCAGATGTTTTGTAACTCGGCACCTCATTTAACTTATAATATACAAAATTGCTTACCGGAAAATCTCCTGCTTTGGAACTAAAACGTGACTAAAATATTTATTTTATGCATATCGAGCCTTAACCGCCAAAATAACGTAAGCGAAATTTTTTTCAAAATTTTCTTTTTGATGCAGAAATATTCCTAGAACATATAGAAGCACTTCAGCATNTTTTTTCAAAATTTTCTTTTTGATGCAGAAATATTCCTAGAACATCTAGAAGCACTTCAGCATCAAAATAAAATTTTGAAAAAAATGTCGCTTACGTTATTTTGGCGGTTAGGGCTCGATATCTTTCAAGGACTTTGACATGACTTGGAATGAAGCCGATACATTCTAGTTTGTCGATAACTTTCAATAATTTCATACATATCGATAATTCGATGAATTTCAAAACATTAAACTTCGGTTGCTCAACAAAATTCGATAGCTCGACTAATTTCGATAAATTTCGATAAGTGTGCGTTTCGAGGCTCGATAAATTTCGATAGATAAAAATGTATATATCTCGATATAAATCGATAACTCGATAAACTTTGGATACTTCTAAAAATTTCGATAGCTCGGTTAATATTGGTAGCTCTATATTTTTCGAAAACAAATTTTGACACCTCGTTACACTCTGGTAATACGATAAAATTCGATAAGCAGTGATAACTCAATAAACTTACTAAACGAAAAATTACACTGAAGATGGCACAACGCCGAAACCAGTTTGTGTGCAAATTACGCTTGTCCAGGAATGGCGGTAATTCGTTCCAAACAAAATCAATCTTACAAGTTTCTTGCAAGTCTTGAAGTTTCGGTAACTTGATATATTTTGAAAGTTCCGCAAACCTCGATTCGATAAATCGACAAACTTCAGTAGATCAATAAATATCGAAAACTCTATAAGTTGAAAGAACTCGATGCATTGCGATAACTCAATAAATTTCGTTAAATCTATGAATAATGATAGTTCGATAAATATCGATAACGTGATAAATTTCATCAATTTGACAAATTTCGACAATCCCATAAATTTTTATAGCTCGACAACTATCCGTAAATATCGACAATTAAGTTGCTGTGTCTATAAATTTCCACACCTCAATAAACAGTGAACAATTTGAATAATTCGATACGTTGCAATGAATCAATAAACGTGGATAACTTGATTACTTTAAACTTCGATGATTCGATAAATTTCAGATACTTGAGAATGAGTTCAGCTCAATAAAAAAAACTCCTAATAACCCTACTCTGTAGCTGTCAAAATGTACAAATCTGTATAAATGTACAAATCGTAAGATCCCTGCATAAGACTCTTTACTGTGTAAACATCTATGTTCCCGGTATGGGCGAAATTTCTGCAAACCGTCACGTGTAAACCAAGACGATTTCAGAACAAATTCAGAATTCTTTCTCCGTTTTCGATGTTGTTATGAAGACTAAATTTACAACTTTTCCAAATCATTTTATTTCCTTTACTTGCATTCCCTTTAATTTTATTTTTATTTATTTTGATTTAGTATGATTTTATTTTATTACTGTTATATGTTAAGTATAATTTAGTTCATTCGATTTAGTTTTATTTATTTTTATTTAATTTCAAGGCAATCTCTTATTCCTTCCCAGCAAAAATATTTTCTTTACAAACCAATAAAAATGACAAAACACCAAACGAGGCACAATGTAACACATTATAGAAGAACTATTGAAAATCTCTGTTTTACAGCTTAATAATTTCTATGTACGTATGTATGTACGTTAACAAAGTTTTTGATAGGCTTTTGCAATTTAGTTGTGTAAGTTAATGCAATTTTACTATTTACTAAACTTTTCCTATGGAATTTTTAGTTGAGTTATTTCAGTTCAAAGCAGTTTGTTGCAATAGTAACATATATATGTATGTATGCATATGCCTTGAACATAAAATAAAAGAAAGGAAACTTTCAAATAAAAATATTTTTTAAGGAATAAATATTAATATAATATTTTGTATTACAAAAGGCAACAATTTATACTAAGCCTCATACTAGCATGAAGAGAATTCTCACATCAGCAACATCAATAAAAACAAGCCACAGTTTGGTCCCATAGCAATGCAATAAAGTTGTCATTCGTGCTGCCTGAGTATGATAGCAAGATAACGTATAGCATACTAAATATACGTACGTACATATACATATACATGTTACATACATATTTACAAATACCAGTTTAACCTTACACGTACTGAAATTTGTGAAAATCATTTCCGAAATGTTATTCAATTTGCAATGGATTTTCATATTTTGATTTGTTGCATTGTTATTCACATTGCTTCAAACGGCTCTACCCTATGCACATATGGGGATATTAGGGTCGCTCTTATTTTTCAAGTTTGCTGTTTTTGTGATTCGCTAAAACTGGTTCCGTAGCATTAACATAGTTTTAGCTCAAAAAATTAACTGGTTGGGTTAATAATCAATAAATATTTTTTTCAAATATCGACTGCTGAGTGGAAGATCGACCTATCTCGGTAGCCAGTTCGAAAACGTCCTACCTCAAAAGACTTTTCAAGAACGCTCTATTTCAGAATTTTATTGAAAAACGCCCTATCTCAGAATTTGGTTGAAGAAAGCCCTATCTCAGAATTCGATTCAATAACGCCCTATCTCACTTCGAAATGTATTGAAAATGTGCTGATATAGGAAGTTTGCGAATCGGCAGCTGAGATAGGGCGTTTTTGAAACGAATTCTGAAATAGGGCGTTCTTAAACCAAATTCTGTCAACAGGGCGTTCGTGAAAAGTTTTTTGATATACGGCGTTTTCGAACTGGCTGCCGAGATAGGCCGACCCTACTTGATGTATTTTATTCGAATTTTCGCAGTTTATTCCTTACGCATGTGGTCTAAACATAGGGTACAAATAAATGATTAATTTACCCGTCAGGTGGCGCTGGGGTCGAGATATTTAGAAAATTAATATATATGGAACGATTTATTTCGAACTTAGTAGGCGCACTCCCTTTACGATAAAAAATGTTGTGCAAAAAACTGACTCGCCAGGGGGCGCTCGTTATCGAGTAAAAGTTTAAGGAGTGTATAGAGAGTTCAGATACAAATATGTGAAATTATAAAATTCGTGCAATTATTCGAAAATCGCGCATGCCTATAGAATAATAATTTACAGGAATATTCAAATAAAGACTTAACAGGAAGACCGTTCGGTTATTTTTACAATGATTTTGGGCTATTGTGTCCAAACGCGGGACCAGAATCAAAATGTTTTAACATATGCGTGTAGTCAAAAGATTAAGCTTTACTTTAAACCTAATTTTCAAATTTCCGGGCACTAGTTTATTAAAAAGTCCCGTTCTTCATCGTCGCTCGACATCTACTTTGACGATAGATAGTCGCATTGTGTGCAGACCTATTTTAGCCTATCGTCATCGTCGCTGCATGAAAAATTAATGTCGCGCCGATGACGATGCGATGACGAGACGAGCCGTATGCGGAGTGCCTTATCTTTACATTTGGTGTCGAAAGAGTTCAAGTTTTATGGTGCGGTAATAGAGATAGAAGTAGACATCTATGCTAGTTTTGCATCTTCTATGTTTTCTACGTTCTATGCTATACTTACCTAACTTCATACTATATATTGTGGCATAACTCCATAACTTTAACTATAATATTTAGTAATACTGAAATCAGAAAACGAGTTGATATAAGCGCGGTAAAAACAGGGCAAAAGAGTACCCAGGCAGAAAAAAATGCACTTTGTGAAAGATAAATGCGGAATTAAACCTAATTAAAAACCTCTACTTGCACATCGTGCAAAAAATGCATATTATGTCCATCGCTTCTGGTGGTCAATTGTCTAAACCAAGTGCACTGGTGAAAATCCAAAGTTAGGAATCAATATTTAAACAGTGGTGTGTTTACTTTAAAGAACAGAAAAGACAATGGACATATCTATGGAGAGCACACTTACTAAAATAAGTCAGAGTGGAGAACCTTGTTATTACATGCATTGATGATTGAGGAAATCGATCCTGAGACATCCGACCTCAAATCAGAAATGATGCAATTTCATTAGACAGGGTGAGTGCATTAAAAAAAATACACAAGCGAAAACGGGGAGCAATAAAACGCTGTCACTTTATGCCAACAAGTTGATGAGCTAGAGAATCCCTTGGCGTAGTTTTATATGGAGTACCGCAAATAGCCAATGAGAATTTCAGGGTCGTAAGACAATAAATGCTATAGCTCCATCTACCATTCGCTCAGGATTTCGTGTGCGTTACAACAATAGTAGCAGAAATCCTCTTCTTTTGTACATACATACATACATGTATGTACGACATTAGATTGCATCACCAAAAAAAGTTTAAATTTTTCTGCCGGGACTATTAGATTTATCATATTTTAAGATGCCCACCAAAATATTTCGGAATAATAGTAAGATTTACGTGAATTGGACCGATTTGGAAGTACCTCCAAAATTGGAGTTTTTTATGAATAAAAATAGTTTCTTTAAGAACTTTTTGAAAAAAGTTCCCTCAGATGACAAACAAATTAAGCTTAAAAAATCTGCATAAGAATACTGAAAAATCTTTTCAACGGAATCGTAATTATGAGATTTTTGATGCTGTTTCATTACTTTTTCAAAGATTGATTTACGAAAAACTTTAATAACTGGGCCAAATTGTTTTGATTTAGACTTATGGGATCTCAGTAGAAAGCTGTTTTTATTTCTGTCCAAAAAAAAGTCATTCGTGACCCAATATTTTTTTTTTTCAAATGCCAACACATCTTAATTCCACTTTGAATGACGTTCGTTCATCCTACCTAATATAATAGATTCTATAATTCCAATGGAAACAGAGTACCGATTTTTTTTTGTACGGGGAGTGATGCAGTCTAATATACATATGTTACCGTCCAAACCTGATTTTCGGATAAACTAATTTTGGCTAGGCAACACTAGTTGTAGGTTCATGCGATAGGATAAACCAGTATAGCCTAGACCAAACTGGTCTGGTCGATGGGAGAAACCATTTAAGTCTTAACTGAAGTAAGCTGAATGCGGAAACAAGTTGGGCTGCGTAGCCAGATTTGGACTGACGAAGATGATCTTTTTTAAGGGCCTTCAACGCGCAACAATACTGTAGCCTCGATGGGCGGTTTTGCAAAAACATCGATGATATATAGTTTATTGTAAGCGTATTTCATCGGAATACATACCTAAACAAATAAATTTATTGAATGCTTTTGCAAACTTTTTTCTACTGCAATGCTATGCTAAAACACCGCCATCAATCATTAAATTGGAAGATTCAGATAAATTGAGCAGATTTGTCTTACAAATCGTTCTCGTCAATTTTTTCCATTCCATTACATCAATAATTGTAGAACTTAAGAAATAATAAGCATAAAAGTACGTTGGAAACAAAATACACAATACTTCTATAATATATGTACTTTGGCAGTCATTTAACGAGACATGCCTTCTATTCCATTCCACTTTATACTTAATATATACATACATACATATCACTATTGTATTTCAAGCATTGATAAATATTTATGTTATTCAAGCATAAAGAAATGCTAATTCGGTATAGCGATATAAAGAAAAATGTGCAATTAAGTACTGCATAAGTTCCGCACAAATTCAATGAAAATCAAGTGCATTGACTAAGAATATGAAGTATAAAAGCAGAGGAATCGTTAAAATGAAAATTTCTACAGTCTTCTGAAGTAACTACTTCCTTTGTCCGCCATTGTTAAGACTATTATGTCTATCGTCTAAGTAAGTAAGTAACTTATTTCACAATAAGGGGAAAGAAGTCAAGGAACTGAATTAAATTTTATTTTTTTTACTGTGCTAAACTTGTAGCAATCGTGCGTAAGGACGAGCTTATGAATATACAATGCATAAATGCATGAGTGATAAGAATAACTTGGGATTAAAACTTGGGATTGAGAATAATTGGGGGGTTAGTATCTATTTAGGTTTCATGCAAGTATAGAGCTTACTACATGTCTTTGGGATGGGTAATTTAAAGTGCTTAATGGCAGCACTAATGTGATTTCGAAACTGACATTTATCTGCCCAAATGTACAAGCATACGACCACTGTGTTTATACATAAGTTTACGTTGCTCTCGATATTGGAAAAAATTAAGTAAATCATTACGCAACTTTAGGTTTTAAATACAAAAATAATGAGCTTTCTTATAAAATTTCAATATTTCTAGTAAACTTTTTTAAATATGACATTTTAACCCATAGTATTTGTCTTAAATACTAACGTTTCGCTGCGGTTCAGTCTAATATAAAATTACTGGAAAAGTAAGCAAAATCATTCAAACACATAAATTCACTACGAAAACACATTATTCGATTCAATCCTGCCTCCCGTTTCGATGGTCTTGTGGAGTACAAGGCAATGAAATAGCAATGTGCTTTCCATAGGAAACTAGTTGTTTACTTTAAAGCTGGTGGATTGACTAACCTTTTTTATTTTTTTATTTTTATTACCACGTTTTTATCATTTCGAATTCTTGTTTGTCCAGACGTAGAATATGCAAAAGTAGCCTAGACAGCAACCTCGTCGGTAGATATCATAGCAGAGTACATACTAGAACTAGTCTCGATATCTACCACGCCGGAAGTAGTTAAATATTTAATAACCNAAAATCAAGTGCATTGACTAAGAATATGAAGTATAAAAGCAGAGGAATCGTTAAAATGAAAATTTCTACAGTCTTCTGAAGTAACTACTTCCTTTGTCCGCCATTGTTAAGACTATTATGTCTATCGTCTAAGTAAGTAAGTAACTTATTTCACAATAAGGGGAAAGAAGTCAAGGAACTGAATTAAATTTTATTTTTTTTACTGTGCTAAACTTGTAGCAATCGTGCGTAAGGACGAGCTTATGAATATACAATGCATAAATGCATGAGTGATAAGAATAACTTGGGATTAAAACTTGGGATTGAGAATAATTGGGGGGTTAGTATCTATTTAGGTTTCATGCAAGTATAGAGCTTACTACATGTCTTTGGGATGGGTAATTTAAAGTGCTTAATGGCAGCACTAATGTGATTTCGAAACTGACATTTATCTGCCCAAATGTACAAGCATACGACCACTTTGTTTATACATAAGTTTACGTTGCTCTCGATATTGGAAAAAATTAAGTAAATCATTACGCAACTTTAGGTTTTAAATACAAAAATAATGAGCTTTCTTATAAAATTTCAATATTTCTAGTAAACTTTTTTAAATATGACATTTTAACCCATAGTATTTGTCTTAAATACTAACGTTTCGCTGCGGTTCCAGTCTAATATAAAATTAATGGAAAAGTATGCAAAATCATTCAAACACATAACTTCACTACGAAAACACATTATTCGATTCAATCCTGCCTCCCGTTTCGATGGTCTTGTGGAGTACAAGGCAATGAAATCGCAATGTGCTTTCCATAGGAAACTAGTTGTTTACTTTAAAGCTGGTGGATTGACTAACCTTTTTTATTTTTTTATTTTTATTACCACGTTTTTATCATTTCGAATTCTTGTTTGTCCAGACGTAGAATATGCAAAAGTAGCCTAGACAGCAACCTCGTCGGTAGATATCATAGCAGAGTACATACTAGAACTAGTCTCGATATCTACCACGCCGGAAGTAGTTAAATATTTAATAACCGCATTATTATTACTGCGCCTGAAAATATGCGCCACGCTGCAGCGGAACTGCACTACACGCCATTTCTTTAAATGAAATTAATTGCTGCTCATACATGTGTAAGTACATTAGACTTGGTCGATTTTGTATGGGAGAAAATAAAAGGCATTTGACCGTTTTGTTATAGTAATATTATGATGTCTTAGGTCTATGCCAATTGTTATTGGGCACGAAAGATTAATTTATCTTATCTTTATCCGTGCAATTGAATCAAGTGTATGAATTTTGAAAATGAAACTTTGGCTTGTAATATCCATGGAATGCGTTAATTGTTATAAACAGGACGATATATCAAATTAAGGTTATTAAAACTTACAAAAACTATAATTTTCCCTTATGAATTTTTTGCCATTATATGAAACTTTAATAATGAAAGTAAGGGACGTGCAATAAGTGTTTAATTATACATAAATATTTTAGTCAATTCCATTATGTGAAAAAGTGACTGTAGGTAAATGCAATAGCCTTTAATACATTCTGGGAAATCCGTTTCAGGACTCTCCAATTGGACAATATTGCTTTGCAAAAAAAGTCACTCCCTGGCACAATTTTCTGTGATCCGGTTCTCTCATTTAAAGTTTATCTATACAATTGATGATATTTTGTTTAGAAAAAGAAAAACTGGAGATCCACTTAAGTTCGGTACGTATTAATTACCAAATTGAAGGCGAGACTTACTTTTACTGATTTATGATAACAATGTGATGAAAATCGTTCAGATTATAAACAAACTATTAAAAAAAAAGTTGAACAAAATTTTTTGTCAATATCCTATATTTGCAATTTCCATATTGTATGCATAAACATAAGTAAACTAATTAGTGTTCCTAGAAGTTGTGCCTGTTCAGTGTTTCCATACTCCACGATGATGGAAAATAATTGCTTTTCTATTAGAACTACCGAAATTGTTCCTAAATTGGCAAAATTCCGCAAACAATAGCTAATATTAAAAAAGATTAAAATATTTGGAACCTGCGACCTAAATGCACGCCAGCAATATTAATACTGTTCTTTACAATTATTTACTAAATATATCTCATCATAAGTTTTCAAAAAAATAAAAAATTAAATTTTGATTCTCACAAAATAAATCATCTCGGCATAAAAAACGTTTTAAAAATAGTTCTTGAAAAACGCTAACTTATTGAAAAATGTGTTTTATAGAGAATTAAACAAGTATTACGATGGTGTAATTTTGAGTCCCTTATTTACTGGTCTTCGCTATGCAAATCAATTTCAAAAAGTTAAACTGTTAAGTCATAGCTAAGTTAGCTTGAGTAAAATCATGGGCATGTTATATATAGAAATACTAAGCCAGTTTCTTTAGCTTTAAAATGGCGTTACGGTAAAGTCTCTACGATGAGCAGCAACCGAGATATAGCGACTTGAAGAAGTACATGATTAGCCAGAATCACGAAAAAATACAAACTTTGACCAATCATATCTCCGAAAAAAAAAATCCTCGTATAAGTGTTAGCTTGTATCTCGTATAGAATGCACAAAATAAATTTGAAGCGAATCGAAAGTGTGACAACAAATTGGGTGTCCGATATGTAAAAGAATTTCTCTTATAGAGATCGGACATATCTTCCGTAAGAAAAAAACTAGGCCCAAATGCGCGAGTGTGAAAAGCTTGAAATATTGGTCAATTATCGAGCGTATTGTGTGAAAAACTAAAGGTGCCCTCAAAGAAATGATATTGGGCCATCCATCATATATCAGGTATACATACGGTGACCATAAATATATTTTGAAAATGCAGAACTTTTCAAAAAATTTTTCTACATATAATTGCGTAGTATACAAATAACAAAAATATACTACATATATACATACATTCCTCGTCATTTGAATAGCGCACCCTTTTTTTGATTTTCTATCATACAAAGTATCGAACCCTAACCGCCAAAATAACGTAAGCGACATTTTTTTCAAAATTTTCTTTTTGATGCAGAAATATTCCTAGAGCGTCTAGATGCATTTCTGCATCAAAAAGAAAAATTTTAAAAAAATGTCGCTTACGTTATTTTGGCGGTTAGGGCTCGGTATGCTTGACAAAATTTTTATATGGAAGAAAATGCGCAGCACCTTCAACAAAAAAAATTGTCGCCCCTATTTTTATTTATTTTTTTTAATTTTCAAAAAATTTTTAAATGGGATGTAGACGTAGAATATGCTATATTTTTAAAAAAAGTTAATGAATATTAAACAAACAAAAGGAAAACTGTACCTAGTAAGTATTAAAAGGATGCGCTATTCAAATAACGAAGTGCGTATATTTCTTAATTATTAATCCAATTTTAAACTTTAAACATAAATCACATTTGCTTCATTGGTATTAATCTTTTAGTAATGAATGTTTACAAAATTGTAATAAGGCATATTACATATTACTTTACACAAAATATGAACCTCTGTAAAGCAAATTTTTTGGGCAAACTTTGGGTCGTTGAACACGAAAAAAATACCCATATTTCCAAAGAAGTGTTTTCGAGATTCGTTCGAAAAACGTATTTTTAGTGTTTTTTCAGTTATTCCTCAAATCTCATGAAACGACCAACAGTTGGAAAGGTATTGATGGGCTCTTTGCAAAAATATTTATTTTTGTGCAGATTGTGTTCCGTAACATCTACATTTCTCATCAGATTTTCATTTACTGTAAAAAGAAAATGATTGAAATTTCAATTTTTCGATTTTGGTCGCTTGTAAGACTAATAATTTTCATCGAAATCAGCAAAGTAATATATTTTTGTAAGAGGACTGTATGTCGCTTATGTTGATTGGATAATCTTTTCATGAGATATTGACGAATAGGTTCGAAATGTACCAAAAACATGTTTTTCGAAAAAATTACGAAAACGCTTGTTTGAAAGGAAAATTGGCTTGGACACATTTTTTTTTTTCTTAAGCGATTACCACAAAATTTGCAGAACAGTGTTATCGATATATTTGATGCTGGTCTTCAATTTCTCGTCATCCATTGTCCATAACCGTACAATATTTAGAACGCATTGACTAGTTGAACCTTCAAAACCAGCTTACCCTTATGTAGTTATCAATTAGTTATCGACACTGCTTTTATTTCGATTAGGAAAAGTTAATTTTAAAATATCGAAGAAAATGCGGGACAAAGGCAGGACACTTGGAAAAAATCAGTACATTTTGGGGGTTTTCTGTTTTGAAAAACTACGCAGGACAGACCTTTAAATAACAGTACGGTCCTGCAAAGAACAGAATGGATGGTCACCGTAGGTATACACCCCACGGCACCGTGAGAAAAGGATAGATACTCACCGTCTAAATATTATTAGATTTCAAGTTGCCTATACCCCGCAATGTTAGAATTTGGTGTTCCCCCGAAACTGATACGGCTGTGTAAAATGACGTTCAGCATTATGATCAGGGCCATTAGAATTGGGAAGGACCTCTTTACGAGCCGTTAGATACTAAACGAGATCAAAGATAGAGCGTCTCCCTGTCGTGCGATTTCCTATTGACGTCAGTTAGCACAGAAAAGAAACGACTTTCGTGTTTTATCAAACTCGGCCAAGAAGAGGAAGATTACCTTTAATATTGCAGAGGAACTCAACGGTTTGGTGTTTGTAAAAAAATTGACAAAAACTCGACTTAACTGGTTCTTTAAAATACCTAAAGTCAAGTGTGTGTCTAAACCTTAGCGGAATTTTTTTGGCAACGAAACAATAACTCGCAAGAAGTTCCACGAATTTACAGAAATTTACCAGAAAGCGTTCCCGTACTCGGTTCTCTGGCTTCTTTTGCTTTCTGACCGTTTTATAGGTTTTAAGCCAGAAAAGTTGTGGAACGCAACAAATGCGTCAACAGTCAAACTGACACTTATTGCGGATGCAGTTACATTGTGGTGACAAAATGCATATTTTGTGTTAGTTTGTATATGCATTGCAAGTTTACATGCTTGAAAAAAGTAAAGAAAATTTTATGTACATATGTATGTATGCATGTGGATTAGTAAACGAAATTTCATATATGTAATTACACTCAAAACACTTCCTGTATTGCTGTAAATTTGTAATAGGCAATAAAGCAAGCTTATCGTATTACAAAGTGATGCAGTTAGAAATTATGCAACAATGTTGGCTTTTGGGCGCGTAAGTTAAAATCGTAAAATGCTAGAATAACTTTGTATATAAGTAACTTTTAAGAACGTATGTGAATTGCAAAGTTTTACCTGTGTATGCGTCGCAAATAGTTTTGGTGGTGCATCACTTTGGCAAGATCTTAAAAGTTTTTTGGGTAAATACCAAGGCACCGTTGAGTATTGAGTGCTATTGGAGTAAGTTAGTATTTTCATATCAGATAAATTTTGGCCTATAAATTATGATTATGGAGCTTGGCCCAAAAAAAATAGACAAAGGACCGTAATTCCAAACAAATACTTGTATTTTAAAAATACTAATGACTGTCGATAACAAAAGAAAACAAAGACTCAAAATATTAAAACAGGGGTGCACAGTGGGAGAAATTAAGAAACATTTGGCAATATATAGTAAAAATTAATCTATAGGCTTCAAGTTTGGAACACAAGTTTCTTTAGTAAATATTAGTATATGGTAATAATATAAACAGAATTCGCGCAAAAATGCACCCACTTTCCATATAACGGTAATTTTTAAAAACTCAAAGTGTTATATTTGAGAAGCTGTAGAACAGAAACAAAAGGTGATAGAAACTTTCACTAAGGCTTAAGAAAATATGATTCCTGCACTTTGTCCTGATGATCACTTATAGTCATTTATTGAACAATAAAAAAAAATTGGAAAATTGTGCTATTGGAAAACTAGCTAGAGCTTCTCAAATATTGCAAAAACCGCGATTTTTTGACACTTCGATCTCGTTTTCCTCAAAAACAGTTTTGACATTTGCCGCACCAAAATCAGTTTTGTACCGTGTAAGCTTACCGCACAACACAATGAGCACTGTTATTATTTTATCACACTATTCAATCGTGTATTACAGCAGAAGGTGGACTTTCTTTTTGAATTCTTGAAGTACGTTGTTTTGGCTATTATCTTCAAAGTGCAGAATAGCCCGATTTCCCGCGCTTAAACTTTTTAAACAATCAAATAAAAAACCTTCTTATATCTGTATTTATTTGAGACAGCTCTTACAATTAATTTTTAGATATATTTACNCCAGCAACTATTCCAGCTTTGGAAGACAACATTTCCGAAGAAATTCGGGCTATTCCGGCCGAAATGCTCGAAAAAGTTGCCCAAAATTGGACTTTCCGAATGGACCACCTAAGACGCAGCCGCGGTCAACATTTAAATGAAATTATCTTCAAAAAGTAAATGTCATGGACCAATCTAACGTTTCAAATAAAGAACCGATGAGATTTTGCAAATTTTATGCGTTTTTTTTAAAAAAAAAGGTATCAAGCTCTTAAAAAATCACCCGTTACACTCCGAAAAAAGCATTTCCTTAAAATAAGCAATCAGTTTTCTTATTTTAGAGTTACGGTTTTTTCTTAATATTACCAAAAATTTACTCAATTTGAATAGTTTTTCTCGAATTCAGGTTCATGCTCAAAATAATGCGGAAGTAAATTTACTCAATATAAGTAATAATTTCCTTAAATGATCTTGAATTTTTTCAGTGCCGTTAACACAAAGTTAATTGCTTTCCTGGCAAATGTCGGCTGTGGTGTTGCGAGAGCACTACTGATTCTGGTTTTGAGATCGCAGGTTCGAGTCTGGTTGGAGAGAGTTATATTAAGGTAAGTGTATTATTTCAATTCAAATATAAATTACAAATTGTAAAGTTAGTTTCATATGGAAAAACTCAAATACCAAAAAAAAAAAATGAATAAGAAAATTTTTTTTTAAATGAAATTCAAAAAATTGCAATAAAAAAATAAATAAAATATTTAAAAAAATCTACCTGTCGACCATTTTTTAATTTTTCCTAAGAAGAAAGAAAATAGTACTCAAAACTAAGAATTTATGTTTATTCTTAAACTCAGTCAAATCGTTTATTCATATTAAGGCAGCAATGTCTTTGGAGCCATTTCAAAGTAATATTTTCTTAGAATAATATACTTTTTTCCTAGCATCAAGGAATGTTTTTTCTGAGTTCTTCGATACCGAAATGTGCACGATGTTAATACATTTTCAATTAAATCGATAACTCTGCCCATATAAACGTAGTATGTGGTAGCTTTAGTATTAAATAAACTTACCTATGCTCCTGCTCGTGATTCGTATCCAATGTCAATTAAGTAAGCTAACATATTGTTCAACTTACAAATGCATGCACATACTCGTACAAATATTCCTACACAATTGTGTAGTATGTAGTATAATCAGTAACCTCACTGACCTGACAACTAATTAAACAAATACAAACTAAACTGATACGCTAGCAGGTTTATACTAAATAAGTATTTTAATTTATGTATGTGAATTAATTATGTATATTTAAATTGTTTATCTAATTCAAGCTGAATTTAATTTCTAAAACATATGGCAGCCCTATTAAATAAAGTTCAGAAAAAAAATGTTTAGCCCATGTCAATTTATACCCAAACTTTAATAATTCATTTGAATTTTTAAATAATTTGAGTTTAACTTTTTACAAATGATCAAACTAAATACTTCTAATACTCCGTTGTTTGAAGCCAATATTTCAATATTTTATATACTTTAATTTAATTCGACTTTTCAAAGAGATGACATTCCTCTTCAAATTTTTTTTAAACTAGAACCTCGTTAAACCTTTTTCGTCGGACGCTTGCATTTTGATACATATTTAAATTAACTAATACTCTTAATTCAAATAAATTTAATTATAAAATCAGGTGGCAACCCTCCTATATACAGTTTGGAAATAAAATTTCTTGAAAGCAATTTTGATTAATATTCATATTGAAGTAATTTATTTCACCTGTTGCTTATATTAAATCTAAGTTTGTAACAAGGTGGCAACCCTCTGAAAAAAAATTTCAAACCCCAACCCCTCTCTTCTGATATCCATATTAGGAAATACAATTTTCTACCTTTATTTAAGTCGAACTTGCTTATTGAAACAGGTGGCAACCATCCCACGTATAATTAAGGATACTCACAGTGTAGTAATTGGTTTAGCTTAAAAATAATCTGAATACATTTTTTTATCAGGTGGCAACTCTTTTTGAAAAAAAAAGAATTTACTGCACATCCACTGGCTAAGCTAAAGGGCCTCACTTTGTAAAATCGAACGAACGGTACACATCTGATATTACATTTTCGCGTATTATACGTATGTATGTTTGTACATAGATCACTAAAATAAAAACAGATCCACATTAACTGCGATCACCATATCGTCACCGTCTTCAAAAGAATCACAACACAAAATATGTAGAAAGCTATTTCGTAGCACATGCTAATCATATGGGGAAGGGCGACTTTATTTTAGGGTTTTTAACAAATCATAACAAAAGTTTGCTCCAGCTTTTGCTGAAAGCTAAATAAAAGCTCTGTGTACATTTTTAGCGCTTAATTTCAAAAATGCCAATCTTTGAGTTGTGACTCTTTTGAAGACGGTGTGCGATATGTGTGAACGCATGTATGTATTTCGATCACTTCCAGCGCAAACAGGTGTTTGCAAAATGATGAGGAAGTGATTTTTTTTGGAAAATCATTTATGCCCATATATTTCAATAAAATAAACATACTTAGAAGATATCATCCAGTTCTTCCCATATATCAAACGAAAGGAAAAACTTGAATTTCTGATTAAAGAAAACAAAAACAATACTGTGCAAGGGGATTTCGAGCATATTGGTAATAAAAAAATTTGCCAATTTTTTCCACAAATGATTGCCTTAAAATGCTCAATATCTGTTGAATTCATATAAAATTTTAAAGATATTATTTTTGTTGCCCCAGAGAAACTACATGCCGAAAATGAAAGTTATATCGGCAAACCATAAGTCGCTAGAGTACTTTAATAAGCCAATATTTATCGTTGTTTCTACGATATAAACCGAACCGGTTACTTATAAAAATCAATCTGTCGATAGGCTTGGAATTTTGTCTTTGGAACGACACACTTTTCTTTGAAATCGTTTCACTTGTTCTCGTGCAATAAGCGTTTTGGTGAAGCTCTGAAAATTACAACTACCACATTTTGAGCATAGCCTCCATATAGAAGTGTAAGACGTATTCTATACGTCAAAAAAAAGCATCGAAAATTCAACCAACAAAAAGGTGTGCTCAACAAAGCTCAAAGCAGGACAAAAATCAGCACTTTTGGTGTACTACAGTTGATCCCTCTGCGGTTGAATGACCAAAACAAAACTTTTCCCAGGCCAATTGAGCCAGATAAAAGTTTTAGAATCCTCAGCAAAGCCCATTGGGAAATGTGTAATTTCTGGCTTACAGTTTAGTTAGCTTTCAGGGTAAATATTCGCCTTTTTGTATTATTGGTCAAAATATATATACATATACATACATACATACCGATATGTGTAACTAAGTAGCATGTACATGTGTACTAAATAAATATACGGTACATTTACGCTAGAATCCACTCATGCACGTGTACTAATGTTTTTTTTTAAAATAAATTACTTACATACATAGAAATAACAATTTGGGTATAGCGTGTTTGTTGGTAGGCCCATCACATTATATGTATGTTCGTATGGAGAAGTAGCTTNTCGCTACAGATTTTAAATATATGTATGTATTTAAACATTTAAATACAATTAACGACCCAAAATTAAGTTTACGTGTCTCGGCATTTTTTCTATACTATTTCGTCGTTGGTGTTTGGTCGTGCTTCTCCTGCGATTTGTGGCATGCACCTTGATGTTCTCACACAAAGGAGAGGGGCCTACAGTTTACGCCGACTCCGAGCGGCGAATGAATTTTTTATGAGAAACTGATTTTCATGGCAGAAATACATACACTCGGAGGTTTGCCATTGCTTGCAGAGGGGCGACCGCTATTAGAGTACAATTTTTTGTTTGGCTTATTTTTTATGTTAGTCGTAAACTGGACTTGATCCCAGGCCCTCCCAAATGATGGTGCACACTTCTAACTGCTACACCACAGCGGAAATCTCTCCTAATGCTGCACAAAAAATAACACCGACTCTTGAACATTCCTTCCAATCGGTACTAGCTGTCGCTAATACGGAAAGGCCCGTAAATCTACCGAAAAATCATTCTCTTGCATCTTTATCGGGTGCTATCTCAAAACTGGATTTGTCTTTGTTAAGCAAGGGAATCCAGGAGAGGAGGAGGGAGTTTTTTAGTGGCTACACCATACACGTAGGGACGACACTCCCTTTATGGTGCGAAGGCATTTTTCACCCCACCTTAATGCCAAAAAAAAGGAAACTTCTTATAGATCTATAACTACTAATTTTGAATACCGGCTTATAAACTAATAATTGGATTTACTCCGTACATACATGCTTATTTTTATTTAATATAAAGCAGGGACGTGAACCGGATGAACAATTTGGCCGATTCGGTTTAGCGGTTCGAACTGTTTTTGTACTTTTGGATAGGTTCGACAAACCGGTTGAACCGGGGTTTCGGTTTCCCACTAAATACATATAACGATTTTTTCTATCCCCAAGTTACGTATACTCTCTGTGACACCCTCGCTGTTAGTATGTATTTACTTAGCTTTTGGCTTCTGCTGCGTTTTCCAGGCGTTGCTGAGCAAATAAATTGACTAACAAATATTAGCATACCTGCACTCCTCCAGCAGTTTCTTGCCATTCGTACAAACGCCTCGGCAGCATTTGCTCGTTTGCGAATTAATTCACAGAAATTAAAATACGCCTGCCTAGTCTGCTGGCCAATGCATCCTGTCTGAATGCGTGCGGCGCACCTGCTACCCACTCTTTCATGTGGGTGTTTTACTTTGAATTGTTTGTTTTTGATTTGTTGCTGACCTTCATGTTCGTGTGGTTGTAATAGTCCCTGCTGTGGCAATATGCTCTCTCGTGCTATTTGCGCTTGATTTTTCTTTTTTTATTTACTTGATTTGCGAGTTTTAGTTGCATTTGTATTTAGTTGTCTTATTTGGATATACATACATACATATGCATCACTAGTACCATGGAAAGTATGTTAGTTCGTTTTTTATTGCAGATTTTTAAATGTTTTATTTAGTAATCTGACTGATCGGACAAGTGGCAGCATTAAACATTCAGAAGTTTTATCGACATGGCTGGTAACAAATTTTTATTCTTTTTACGCATTCAATAGTTTATACAAATAGCCGTTTTATTGAGGATGACAAAAACAAACATTTAGTTCTAATGTTTTTACGAGTACAGGTTTTGGCAATTTTGTTGTACACAGCCTCGATTAAAGTACAAAACCGCATATCAAGATAATGCAAAACCGTGTATATGAGGTTGCATAAATTATTTCTTTGAGAGTAAAAACACACATATTTCAAAATGGTTCTCTTTTTTATAAATCGATCGTATTTCCGGCTAGTATATTTCACGACAAATGAATAAGGATTGAGCCAAGAGCAAATCCAATTTTTGGAAAAAAATGTCAGTTACGCGGTTTTGCAGAACGACGATTCACGGTTTTGTATTTGTATGTCCAATGTTTTTTAATATTAGAATTTCGGTGTAGAAATGTGAAATCGTGCGCTTTCAGTTGTGCAGCCATACAGTGCTTTTTCGAATAATTTTTTATTGTTAACGTAGTATGAAAACCACAAATACGTGGAATTTGTTAACTAAAATACATTTTTCCAATTAAACAAAAAATCAGGGACCGAACATAACAGTTATTGATGAAAACTGTCATGGAAAAATTCACTGTGAAGTAAATGTTATACAACTAAGTGATACATACTAACCGATTTCTTTTTTCACCGAGACTCAAATATGAAAATAAGTTTTCATTGCAATTTTAATGCAAAATTAACAAGTAAGAAAGTCTAAGTTCGCGCGGAGCCGAACATTAAATACCCGGCGCACATATTAAGTATATGTTTTTCACCTTACCGAAAGCTACCGCTACATGGTAAGCCGGGGCGTATCAAATTAGTAAATTAGAGTCCTCAGATTTCGAAATTTTGAAGTTTCAAGCAGTTCTGAAATTTACCGTTATATGAAAAGCGGCCTCAATTTTAGTCCGCTTTCAATAATTTTCAACGTTTTGCTTTAATGTGGCAAGCACAATAACCATACCGAGTTTGGTACAAATTGGTTGAACGGTTACCGAGATACATATATGTGATCATAAGTGGGAGGTGCCACGCCCATTTTCCAAATTTTTACCACAAACATATTTCCTGGTTAAGAATTGTTGCAAGCATCAATTTTGAATAAATTAGCTTTAATATTTACTGATTTATCGAAGATTTTGTATTTCTCTAAATTACCGTTATAT
>NW_016160236.1:25387-67895 GCF_001687245.7 Rhagoletis zephyria | reverse complement strand
ATGCAATTATTGTAGGCCAGAAAACCCAACGCACTTTCAAAACACTCAAATATAGTTCTATATTGCACTTAAGGTCTAGAGAAAGGATTTAGAGGGAAGGAAAGACAGGTGTGAGTGGAAAAGCATTGCTCGTCTGCAAACTATCTACACTCTTTTATAAATTTTACTATTTAGCCTCAAAGCATCTGACTCAAAAATGGAGAAAATGGGTCGTGCTATTCTTATATTTAAAGCAAGATGTACCCAGTGGATAGTCGATGATACAATATGAGTACCGAATGTTGGCTTCAGGGATTGTGATCCATATTCGTTCCTATCAATGGCTTTTCCGGTGTTAGTGTTGCATAAACTATTCTCATGAATCTCATTGAGGGATGTAAATTTTTTTCAAAAAGAGACCACAGAAATCAGATTTGCTTTTTGTAACCAAAGACGCACTTTCTAAGCGCAATCAAAAAGAAAGCAGTGGATGAATGGTCCTCATTGTTTCTTTTGAACTTAGCATCCAGGGGTGGGGTAGCGAGCCCAACAAACCATTACGAGCTGCTCCTGTCGTTGTACTCATAGCGCCCGTAATGCTCAGTCACACTCATTTGTAGCCCAATTAAAATGGAAACTTTGGTTTAGAGCCCGATTCCACGCCACTATACTATAGCAGAATAAGTAACGATCGGTCTGACTAAAGCTATGTGTACCAAGGTCAGATTCTCCGACACTGTCCTAAAACTTTTAGTGCTCGAAANGTATAGTTGTGTATTGCACTTAAGGTCTAGAGAAAGGATTTAGAGGGAAGGAAAGACAGGTGTGAGTGGAAAAGCATTGCTCGTCTGCAAACTGTCTACACTCTTTTATAAATTTTACTATTTAGCCTCAAAGCATCTGACTCAAAAATTAATCATCTCAGTCTGGTGAAGGCCGGACACGGGTGGAGAAAATGGGCCGTGCTATTCTTATATTTAAAGCAAGATGTACCCAGTGGATAGTCGATGATACACTATGAGTACCGAATGTTGGCTTCAGGGATTGTGATCCATATTCGTTCCTATCAATGGCAATAGTTCATTCCTCTCTCCGAGCAGGTCTTGGTGGCTTTTCAGGTGTTAGTGTTGCATAAACTATTCTCATGAATCTCATAGAGGGATGTAAATTTTTTTCAAAAAGAGACCACAGAAATCAGATTTGCTTTTTGTAACCAAAGACGCACTTTCTAAGCGCAATCAAAAAGAAAGCAGTGGATGAATGGTCCTCATTGTTTTCTTTTAACCTTAGCATCCAGGGGTGGCGTAGCGAGCCCAACAAAGCATTACGAGCTGCTCCTGTCGTTGTACTCATGGCGCCCGTAATGCCCAGACACACTCATTTGTAGCCCAATTAAAATGGAGACTTTGGTTTAGAGCCCGATTCCACGCCACTATACTATAGCAGAATAAGTAACGATCGGTCTGACTAAAGCTATGTGTACCCAAAGTGCCACAGTAGTTATATTCGATACCAAGGTCAGATTCTCCGACACTGTCCTAAAACTTTTAGTGCTCGAAAGTTGAAACCTCGCAATATTATTTATTTACGTCAAGTTTGGTTTGGAGAAAACCCGGTTTCGGTGTTGTTCCGTCTTCAGTTTAATTTTGTTTCTGTCTAGTTGGAGTTTTTGTCCTTAATTTATGTTCACTTAACTCAGGTAATGTGAAGTTGGTCGATGTTTGAGTATTAGAAATGCCATGGTGAGCGTTCGTTTTGTCATTGTCAATTAGTTTTAGGTAGGCGCAGGGTTCTCTATGCCCTTACACATATATATGTATGTGCAGATAGGCAAGACTACTCTGCCCTGAGGGCATCCTCTTCCAACCTCTGCAACGGTGAAATGGCCATCTTCATCCCTCACATTCAGCAATCTTCTAGATTGCATAAAACGGGTCCACCTTATAATTTTTTTCGTCCACACCATGCTGCCCGGCTAGAAGATGGAGTACACCTAATTCATAAATTTTACACCCTGATATGCCTGGGGCATGCTAAGTACAAAGTGGGTTTGCAACCCTCTTTATCTGGTTTCCCGATACAGCCTTATTAAGAGAAGTTCAGTGAGGCAGACGTTTTCTCTATAACCGCCAGATTCTGATCTGTTGGAGAAAACTGAGGATTATGCTTCAGTAGTAACAAATGACATGTATACCAGAAAACACAACTGTCAAGTTTTAAGAATTCTTACCGCCGCCATCATGTTTTAACATATGTATGTTCATGTCCACGTCTTAAGTTAAATCGCGCTAGCCTCTAAGCTAAAGCGAAAAACACTACGTGTTTGGAACTAGGTTTCCCAGGCGGCACATGTCAGATGCTGAAGGCTGCTTGGAAAGAATGAACCAAGGTATTTCGAGGTAAGCTTCGCAAAATCTGCGAACTTTGTAGAGAAAGCAATCCACAGCTTTCTTAATGACAGCTACCTCTGTCTGGAAAAACCTAAAATGATGTGGTGGCTCCCTGCAAAAGACCTCTGCGCCGATCCTTCTGACAAGCTTGGAACCATTCGTAGTTCATCATTGCCACCTTTGAACAGTTACCTTCTGTGCGATCATCCATTCCTGAGCGGATGTGAAGAGTGAAAGAGCTCATAGGTGCCATTCTGGCCGCGCAGCGATCCCTTTTGAGTTTAAACCATTCCACACTCATAGCTCATTCAGTCAGTGCATCCATTAGATGAAGCTAAGATTCTGAAGCGCAAGATATTTACGCAAAAAATTGATACCTGGACTCTGCCTCTTTCTATACTCTACAGCTTATATATGTAAGTCCCTTAGTTGCCAATGATATGGGCAAATGTTAAGTGCCAATTGAAAATTTTAATGGAGACTCATTTGGTCTTCTCTCATAGCTTCGCGCATTTTTCTCATTTCTTCTTTCTTAGAATAAATATTACCTACAGATGTCCTCTATCACCGATTGCAGTTATGCTGTCGCAGGCATTATTAGACACTCCGATATTATTTGGCGTATTGAAAGTTAGATATTGTCCTTAGATAACTCTACACAGAGAAAATAATCATAAAAGAAATTTTGCAGAGGTATGGAATCTTGTACGATTTGCTCAGTAATAGAAAGGAAGCGTAAGCAAAAAGTAAGTAAGATCGTGTTAGCCTGCCTAACAGCCTTTATAAACTGTCGCGCTCTCATCGTTAGATCCGTTTCACATGTTCCAAGTCGCAGGATGACCGGTAGTCGGTTTTCCGGCACGAAATTTGGAGGCTAACAACTTTCCAATTCCAACCGACAAAAAATTAGACAAAATAGTCCAAAAAACTGCTAATAGCTTCCTTATAAGTAATCACCGAAACCGATTCCTTAAATCTCCATACAATCAAAAACCCTCATTCGCTGCAATAGTTACCCAAGCAAGAAAATAAATTGAACAAAACAAGTCGGCAAGGCACAACAAATAAATGATTTCATTGTTATGGGCCAAACAAAGTCATTCCACAGTCAATTTTTTAAATAGTTGGGGGCAAAATATGCCATTCATAACCACAACTACAAAACAATAGCCGGCTGACCGGCCAATAAAAGATCGGAACTGGTAGAGATCAAAGTGAAACCGCACATTACAAGACAAAGACAAGATATACTAAGCCTGGCTGTAGCGGCAATGGACCGACTAAACTAAATAGCAGCAGCGTCAGCCGCTGAAAATGGCTAATAAAGAAACTAGAACAATACTTCATAACTATGCCGCAATCAATTATAGGCATTTATATTGACTACCTGTAATTTAGCTTAGCCACGATTACATTGACAAAAATATCAAAGCACCAGAGGTTGTCGCAAGCCACCTAGCTAGACAGACATAACAGAACACAATAAAGTGCTAAGCCAAAACCAATGAAAGCAATTTAGCTGTGCAAAGAAAAGAAGAAAAGAGCAAATGTCTGCTGCAGTGACCAGAAGAATAGAACGGAAGCGACGCAAGGCCAATGAGCAATACCTAAATAATGTACTACAAGAATAATAAAATAGGTAGTGGTGTACGTCATTGTTGGCACTCTGTGGTATGTGGAATTGTTTTTTCGCTGGGCAAAAAATAGACGCTCAACTCTAAACATGGCAAAACAATCGACGATGCGCCGAAGAAATCGGTATGTATGGATATAGAAACCTATATTTACTCATAGGTAAGTAAGTATTATAGAACGCTGGGTATTTAGCGATGCTGCAATCAAAAAAAGTGCAACGCAATGCAAGTAAAGGACGAATGGGACGAAAAGAAGCGAAAACAACGCGCCATGGAAGCGTGCAAAGTAGATTTTGTTAAAGTCGAAATTAAAAAAAAGGAAAACATACATATCATCAGGTGGCATGACAATTAAAAAATAAATAAAAAGTGCCAACATAATAAGTGGAGAACTGTTGTAGAGAAGTAGGAAATAAGAAAACAAAGAAAAAATTCAGCTTGAAAAGGCGAATATTTCTACCGACAGCCTTAAGCCAACAGACAGGCATGAGATCTGAGAAAGGTAGCCGCCGTCGATTTCCCGCTGCCAGCATGGAACAACCTGACTAATCGACCGAGCATAGTAACGAACGATCGACGTAGTGATCTTCAGCATGATGGTGATAAAAATCAAGTCGTCGATCGATCGGTTTGTTGCCACTGGTACAGAACGTAAAATGCCAGCGATCAACGGTAAGCAAGTAAGTACTTACTTGTAAGCAAGATAGCAAGCTACGACGAGAGAGCGGCAGTTACGTTGAAGCCTACTTAAATAGTTACAAGCGGTGCTGATTGTCGAGCAATGATCGTCGTATTTTGTAGTTTAGTGTAATGCGAAAACAAAATACGAAAATTAAAAAAAGATATATGTTTATTAAGGTCGTCCTTATATGTAGGAAGCAAATTTTTAAATCCGATTTCCTAAGCCTCAACCCTTAGTATATAATATAAACGACACGCCTTAAACTTCAGTTCAAAATTGATGAGAAAAATATCGTACATTTGATTCTAAGAACCACCCTAACGTTTATAGATATGTACATACGTACATTCAAACATACAAACACATACATGTAATTAAGCGCTGTGTGAGCAAGATAGTCGATAATGCTGTCAATTGGTAGAAACACGCTCACTATTGAATGATGTGCACTGCACGATCTTTGATCTTGACCGCGAGTAATCGAAATTAGAGCATTTTACATTACAATTATATATGTGTGTACTGGCAAGTATTCTAGTGGGAAAATGGAATTCGAACTAGTGCTGCAGGCTATGCCAGTAGGTAGCCAAAAATGTGATAAATGAAATAAATGCTGGGCCAGCGTGTGAGATTTTTGAATTCAATATGTAGCTGGGCGGAAAGGAGTGAGTGAGAGTATAAGTGAAGCGGTAATCTCGTGGGAAAACTCGCAATTGAAAAATGAAAATTGCTATAAGTGATTTATTTATGCCGTAGAGTTAAGTGAAACACCTGTAGATACTTTTTCTGAGATATACATATACTACACGAACACACATAAATACACCTTCACACGCACACACATACATATGTAAGTACATCAGCATTTTAATGACCTCAATATAGCAGCAATTTTTCCAATGGTATCTTTAGTTTAATGGTTGAATGCTGTAAAGTAAAAACTGTGGAAAAATCTGAAATGCTACTATGTAATATTATAAATGTGAAAGTTAGTGAGTGAGTATATTTCAGTGAAATTTTACACATTTCGGTTATGATCTGTATTAGCATATAGGATACTTTTTGAAGAAAGTTTCCACCTCTTAAAAATGCTAAAATCCATTAAATATTCTAACACAATTAACTTCGAAATATTTTTGAAAAGAAAATCAGTTTATTTAACAGTTTAAACAAAATATTTTTATAGGGGTATCAAATAAAATTAATTAAAACGTTAGATAAAATATTTTTTAAGGATTTTAAATGAGAGAGGTTTAAGAAAGCTTAATATTGAAAATGGATTTTAAGAGGGTTGCCGCCTGTTTTGGAGTACAAAACTTAATAGACAACTTAAATTAAATACTTTATATGGAAATAAAAATCAACGAGAGGTCTAAGGAATCCTTATTACAAAAACATTTTTAAGAGTCTTGCCGCCTGTTTGAAAATTCAAAATCAATTTAATTAACAAGTTAAATGAACTATTGGAGGTCGAAAGAGAGAAGTTAAAGAGCTTTATTTCTAAAACATTTTTGGTACGGTAATGAGGAAATTAAATTAAATATTTCAATAGGAGATCATAACAAAAGGGTTCAAAGGGCTCTATTTTAGAAATATATTTGATAACGGCTGCCATCTGGTGAGATATTCAAAATCGATTTAATTAACAAGTTGCATAAATGAAATATTTAAATATGTGTGTCAAATGCGAGCATTTTAAAAAGATTTGATTCGAAAATATTTTTGAAGAGGGTTGCCCCCTGATTAGAGACTCGAAATCCAATAATTTGACAAAGCAAATGAAGTGTTTAAGTCAAAGGAGGGATCTTTAAGAAAACTTAAACTTTAAAATATTTTTTAGCATTTCAAAATCAATTTAATTGACAAGTTAAATTAAATATCTTTTATTTGAGCTTCAAGCCAGCAAGTTTTAAGAAGTTTATTTCTCGAAAATGCTTTTGAAGAGTTTAGAAATGCAAAATCAAACGAGAGAGATTTTAGAAAGTTTTATGTCGAAGTATTTCTGTAAAGGGTTGCCACCTGTCAATTTAATTAACAAGTCAAATGAAATGTCTTAATATGGGTGCCAAACAAGAGAGATAGTATTTATTTCTGAAGTACTTCGGAAAGGAGAGATTTAAGTATGCTTTATAAAATATTTTTGAAGAGGGTTACCGCCAGTTAAAAATGGTCAGTTTAGTTTAGTGATAAGTTCAATTAAACATTACAATACAGGTGTTAACCGAAAGAAGTAAAGAAAGCTTTTTCTCTAAAATATTCTTGAAGACTTTTGTCAACTCTTTGAAAAGGCGAGTTTAATTAAATTATAATCAAGTTACATACATGAAATTTTAAAACATGAGTGTAAAATAAAGCAGTTAAAAAATATTTTTCGTTTAAAAGTATTTTTTTATTAGGGATGTCGGCCTTGGTAAATGACAAATTTATTTCAACTCATGTACATGAATTACCAGCAAATGCCCGGCGTGCTTCCCTGCGCCTTAAAAGTATTTTTGTGTTGTTCCTCCTTCTTAGAAATGTAGGCAGATTATTTTCACAAATTTTAATTGAAATTTTACTTCAGGATCTTTATCGAAGGTACCAGCCGGTATCCCGGTTGACTGGTTCAGGAATAGGATACTTCTCCAGTGTCCGATTTTGTACATTCTACACAGCCCCATCAATATGGCAAAGCAATGAGATTTCTCCCTATCCGGCATTGTGTGCGCAAAGTGCTCCTTGGGCCGCCTCGCTGAAGGACTGTGGAAAGGTTCTTGAATTCAATGGAGGTATTTTCCAAAGAGCATAGCTTTCTTGAAGCCAGTTGAACTGGCTTAGACATGTGGGTGCTATCAGCCGGCCGCTGTTTCCTTTTAGGCGCTTTTGAGTAGCGCAGAGAATTTGTTTCCCCCATTATAATTTGGTGCTTTGCTCTTCCGTTAGCTCATTTCTAGGAATGGATCAACCTGGTAGGCATTTTTGGATCCAGTTTGGCTGTGACAACCTTCCTGAGAGCTTCGAAGCAGCAGGGGCGCTAATGCAAATCATTTGTCTGCCGCTGCTAAAGAATTCGCGCGGGCTTGGAATTCGATTGGCTACATACCTTGTTGGGTTTGAACTTACCGTAGGTTTACTCTCAGGGGGTTAATTCTCATCCTCTGAAGGTGCAGTTAGCGCAACTTTACCACTGCGAGCTCTTTTGGATTCATGTTTGTTTTGTCACCTACTCAGATGAGACATTACGGTTATAGTAAAAAAGGAAGGAGAAAGAACGTTCGACTACGGCGGACTCCAATGTCCGAGCCAGTCCACCGTTAATTCCGGAGGTAGACAGATTCCTTGGAGGCTCCTTTATACTTCTATTACCTTTCGAATTAGGTGAAATGATGATATTTCTACGAATTTCTGCATAATCCAATGAAATTTAAAATTCTTTAGTGGTCCAAATCTTACTCCTTCAACCCTCTATGCCAAAATATTAAACAAAATCCCCACTCACCATTGAATCCTTAAACAAAGTTATCAATTTGTTTGCTATTACACAACAATACATCAATCAAGCACTCACTCAGTGTCAATTTCCCCTCAAAATACTAAATAAACTGACATTTTGACACAAATTTTGAGTAAAAATGCCGGACAAAAAATCCAACGGACACCTCATATTGGCTAGAAACGAAAAAGGACAAAACAAAAAAATTTCACAGAAGTCACAGCAAAGTAAACTCATTAAATTTCCATCAAACACAAATATTCTTAGCATCTTCAACTAGAAATAGGATTGAAAAGGAAATCATAAAAATAACAAATAAGTAAATACATATAAAAATATATAGAGCAAAACATAACTTGTGCATTGGAAGTGCGCCATAGCTGTAAAGAAAATCAATAACATTCAATATTTATTTATTGATAAGAGTTCCCGCGACAGAATGACCAACATACATAAGAGAAAAAGGCTAAAAATTATTTATCAACAAAAAAGGAGGAATAAAAATGTCAATGCTTCTGAGTCCTGTTCATGCATTTGTATGTGTATATGTTTATGAGCAGCGCTGGCAAGGATATCAGCTGGGGGCAGTAAGGGCAATGCAACATGGTAAGGGACCATCTCAAGCAGAGCAAATGCCAGAGGCCAAAGTTGAGGCATGTAAAGTATATGTGGATATGTCCTCGTATGCCATTGGCTTTTTTTTTCAAAAAAATATTCTTGCAGATTTGTAGGGTTTTTTCCTTAAATGCTTATGTATTTTGGAGCAGACACACACAGCCATAAAAAAAAAACAAACTCAGTAAGCATAAAACTGAAGCCAGTAGCCATGACAGTAGGAGGAACAAGAAAAGTGTCTACAGAATGCGTGGAAATGGAGACACTTACATGAATATATGAGCGTACTTGGGGAAAACCAGTCAAATGAGTAAAGCAATAGTCGTGGAGGAATACTGATTTAACTTGCCAGAGGCACACTGATATCACCGGACTAAGATTGAATGTAACCAAAAAATGGTATGCCAAAATGATACTGAATGTAAATGCAGAAAAAACAAGAATAGTACCATTCACAAGGAATTGTGAAATACCAAGCGCTTAAATGCATGCTATATAATGTGCAAAAGTTTCCTTTGTGAAATTTGAGAAATTTTTTATCATGCACTTCTCAATTGCCCTATAATAAAACTTCCTTAATTTATAATTTCATGCAGACAATAATTCGGGAGCTTTTTGCGGACTCCGCCTGCCTTACAACCAAGTGGCCATTGACCACAGTGCCTACCCACTACATTTTGGGCCAATAATAATTTTTTTTTTTATATAAATACATGCAAACATACATGTCTTCCCACTCACTGAGTTATTCGGATAGATGGTACAAACATTATTTATCGAAAGGAAGTTTAATTTCTAGTATCATAGAATACTAAAACTAAACGAGACCCTGATACTCTTGACTCGTTGACTGCAGAGGGTACTGACATAGGTGCAGTTAAACCGAGGTTGAGATACCAAAAACCTCTTTTTTTTAAGAAGTCTTAGTACCAATTCCCTCGGTACTGCTGTCAGGTATTTCGTCGGGAACTGGTTTCATCACGGAGCCTTAGGTTCTTAAAAATCCTGATGCAGCCCGTTGAAAAGTTGCCTCAACTTGGAACAGTCCTCCGTGTTAGTCGGATGTGTTCGTAGCCACCCACCGTAGTACGTTCTCCTACGAATTTAACCTTCTCGCGTTATCTCTTCGGCTAGTGTCTTCTAGTCTTAGCTTCTGGTATATCTATACAATGGCCATATTGACTGCATTCCAAGCATTTCTTTAGCTCAACATGTTTCAACTAGGTTGTATGGTTGCGGTGGGTTATCAATAAATGGTGCTATAGTGGATCTATTTTCTTCAAAACTTAAGCAGGCATGATGCGTTCCGCGTCCTCTTGACACCTGGGATATAGAGGAGTGTTATCTAGACGCATGCGGTATAAAAATTTACGGTATTAACCGTTGGTTGTGAGAAAATGCGTTATGTGGACGTTTGCTTCACCACGAACTTGATTTAGCCATTTCTTAATGCATGGGGTTAGTATGAAGGTTCACCTTCCTTAGAGAAATTTTCCTTGCGTTGTTGCCATTTTTGCAAGGATATACTCTTCTCTTCCTGGATTACATTCGCTGAATCCGTGTTGGTCTGCGCTTTAGGTTGTTTAACTATCGCCCTTTCTTCAGATAGAAGGTCGATAGATGTCAAGCCTGCGATAACTAGTGCCGTAGTGCCGCTTCGTACTCGAAGCTAAGGGGGTAACTAATTTTTTCCCGGTTTGAAATTGTACTGGAAAGGCCTCTGCTACATGCTTCATCGAGATTTCTGATATATGCACTCAATTTGTTGGGGTTCCTTCTTAGTTTTTGTGGGAAGCTACATTCAGTTGGTGAAACGACAGTTGAACGCCCAAATAACTCTACGACTAGAGGCATGTAATCGGAAAACGTTTCAGAGCCAATATAAAAGTTTTTTAACAGAGGTAAAACATTGAAAGAACAGATACCATAGCCAACTACTGTGCTGCCTGCTGCGCCACAAAAAGTTACTCTCCAGCTGCGTCACCCGAAATTCTACCATTTAATAAAACACCTCCGATATTATCTATCAGATTGAGCAGTTTTTTACCCTTTTGGTCTAGCATAAGGTCCTTCGAGCTCCGATTTATGAAAAACTGAGGTATACCATGGATGAGGTGTTCATATAACTGCTGAGGTGTTCATATAAGGCTACTCATTAGCAGTAGAGAACAGGGCGGCGAATTCATATCTCTATTCGCCTTGGTAGAGAATTGTTACAGAAACTAGCTACTGCTCAATGCTCATACGCCCATTGAAGTCACCCAACATAAAGAAGGAGGTAGGAAGTAACTTTAACAAGAACTCTTCAGCCTCAGAAAAACTCTTATACCAGTTTGTACAATTAAAGTAATTCGGTATAAATATGGAAAGTAAAAATTTTCATCTTTCACACAGATTGTCTTTAGAGCATAATGCGCCATATTTTTGCAATTACCAATCAAAATTCTAAAAAAGCGGATTTTCGGCCCACGCTAATACATATATGCCGATAGTATAAATATTCAGCGTGTTATCGTGTAAAGAGGGGAAGTAGATGCTCGAAGGAAGTGAGCTATCGAAACTGTTCAAGGCGATAAGGGAAATAGAAATTGACTATGAAAGGGTTAAACTGGCGAGAAAGCGGACAACACACTTTGACCCACTCTGTACAACTCCTTGGTAAAGGGAAATAAAAAAGTAACACATATGAAGGAGTTCAATGATAAATGCGCAGCAGCGCAAATGTACGTATAATTCAAAATAATAAAAATACAAATTGAATGGCAAACAAAACACTTTTTGAGCGAAATTTCGATAAAAAAGTTATAAAAAGAGGGATGTGCAGAAAATTTAGATGCAAGGAGGAAAAGTAATACTTAGAAAAATTGGTTTAGTAAAAAGCAAAGTAAGAAAATATACACAGCTGAACCGTCTACCGATACAAGGGCTATTTGGCAGGATAGCTTTGGAATTCACCGCAAAGAAGAAAGCAAGGCGTAAAAAATATCCGCCTCCCCCACGAGAATCAAATCTAATTCAAATTCAGCGTCAAATGCGACATTGCGAAGTCAATGAACGCACAAAAGGCAGGCAGACAGGGCAGCAGATCGATGGTGTCCAAAGAAAAAAGGGGAGACTACCAGCCAGACGAATTGAAATACCAATGCATCCGCGACAGAATTCAGAAGGGAGTAGCGCCAATAGACTGTGGGGTGCCCAAAAGTGCGCGAAGCGGCTGAATGGTATTGCATTATATCCCAGACGTGGGTGGGTGGGTACGCGCAAACAGCGAAAGGACATGAAAGTAATGCAATACATATGCCTAAATATATACATACAAATTTTGGGTGTGTAATGCCGTGCGGCGGCGGCGTACAAGTGTAGCGGTATTTGTATCGTATTAAAAATGTACATTGGAAATAATGTCGTCAGTGGTGAGTCGGGTAATGCAGTCAGAGCTAACCAGCTTGCGTGCAACCCTCGATTTCGTTTCTTTTTTTGTTGGGGGTATTACTTAGAAAACACACGAATTTTCTTAGCTGCCCTGAACACGCTCGTAAATATGAGGGGTATGCTAAAGAAAGGAGAACATGTTTTATGCTTATGTATGTACGTACAAAAACACCCAAACGTAAACAAAGCACTCCTGAAGTAAACACGGAAACAACCACACAAGCACACAAGCCGCACAGCACGGCGCCACGATGCGTCTTCGACAAGTAGGAAGAAGCAGCAAGAACAAAGGCGTGAATGCTTTAGTCATATATTCACACCACGCTGCTACCTGCTGCGTCTGCTGTGGCAGTCAATTTTGGAAAAAGGTGCCACCAAAAGCATAAATACACTACACTGCAGCACTGCAGGACACGTATACGTAATGCTTGCGCTACTCCATACATATTGCCACCGCGGCGCTGATTTAGTACTTTTATAAGTAGTTTGTGCGCGTGTTGCGTTCTGTTGTGTCCAACATTGTCTGCCAGCCAAAAAATATCCTTTAGCATGCCTGTTTGTTTGTTTGTTTTATTTGCAAGGACCTTTTTCTCTGCATCGCTTTTCTTTGGCACTGCCAGTTTATTTGCCTTGCTTTGCTGGCATTTGCAGCTTCTTTACAAACTACCTCCTTTTTGGCTTTGGCTTTCATGCCTTTCAAGCGCCTTTGCTCGTTGCTTTACGAGTTTATTTAAATAGGCGAGTGAATTTTCTTTTAACTTTCTATTGTTGCTTTTATTTTCTTGCCCCTTTCGTTGCGTCGAAAACTCCTTATTGTGCCAGCAGTGGTGTCCTGCGTTAGGCCGTTGTCGCTTGTGTCCTTTTGTATTTCAATTTGTTTTGCTTTTATCCTTTTTTTCTGTTATTGTTGGCAACGTTGCGCTTCGTTACAAATAAATAAATAAATATATAGTTATATATATGCATATACAAATGTATACACACATACAACGGTATACAAATAAAAAATTTCGTATAAATAGAAAAGCGTGTTTGCTGTAAAGGCAAAAACATATGTTCCCATTATTGTGCGCCCAAATTGGTTTTTAGGTGGCAACCGAGCGCAGTTTAAGTGGTAATCATTTACGCTAAGCAAATACAAATACAATTCGTTGCTGCCTTTTTTCGTTTTCGTGTTTTTTTTCATGTAGGTTACAGATATGCTTTTTACTTTTTAAGTGAATTGCTTGTTCACTTCATTTTTAAGCCATACACGCTTTCAGTCTATTAATCGAATTTTTGGTAGTAAAAGTGAAAATTTTAAGAATAGCGGAATTTTATTTTTTTCCAGCAGCTATGAAATTGCAACATAATGGTTATTAAGGAATGTATTCTATACTAGAGATGTGCGCGAGATATCGGAACCCGCGGGACCGACGTTACAGAGATGAAAATGGCAGGGATGGGAGGTATCGTAAAGGTAACGTTGTATATTATCACTTTTATTATTTAAATTAATTTGAAAGACATGCGCATTTTTCTTAGTCTTAGATTTCGGGACCCATAGAACCCGCGGTACAATTGTGAAAAATGTCGGCATGGGCGGGTTCGATTACTAAAAATTAAATTTCGGGATGTGCGGGATCGGAATTGAATATTTAGTTCCAAGCCTATCTCTATTCTATACCTACATACATATTTTAATTAATATAGATTGGCGCTTAAACATACGTTAGTGTTTGGCCGAGCTTCTCCTCCGATTTGTGGCGTGCGCCTTGATGTTGTCACACAAAGAGGAGGGACCTACAGTTTTACGCCGACTCCGAACGACGATTGTATTTTTTATGAGAAGCTGTTTTTCATGGCAGAAATACACTCGGAGGTTTGCCATTGCCTGCCGAGGGACGACCGCTGTTAAGAAAAAACCTTTCTTCTATTTTTTTTGCGATGTTGCTTTGACCAGGGCTTGAACCCAGGTGCTGTGGAGTGGAAGCGCGCACTGCTTACCACTACACCACAGCGGCCGACATATTTTAATTACTCCAGCGATAAATGACGACATCTACTCATCCCCTTTTTTATGACCATACACTAGCGAAACCGGCGATCTTCGTTCCACCCAAAACCAATTTTTTTATTGAAACATTTTGGTCCTGCATACCATTAACGTGCACTCTAAAAAGTTCTTGTTTAAATTTGCGCATATTAAGATAAGCAACAAGTTTCCTTGCCTAGTATGTGCAAAATAAAACACTGTCTGTTTACTTTTACATAGCAAATTTGTCACGTAGAGAAAAACTACTAACTACTAAATACACAAAGTGTTTAAAGTTGAGTAAATATTAGCGCACACAAGGGGTGGGTGTTGGGGTTGAAACCCCCAGAAATATTGGCTAATTACATGCAATGTTACTATGTTTAGCAGCTTTTGAGATGCGATATTCAGAAAAAATTGTCTCGGGTGGTATAATACTAACCTTGACATTTATAATGATTTTCAAAAATAGATGGTTTAAATATTTTGCACTGGATGATTTATATTGGCGGAGGAAAAAATTCCGAAAGAAAATTCGCCTTGGTATCAGGTTTCGATGCGAGTATATTTTTTCGATACCTACTCAGTTCTTGTATTTACTCGTTGTATTTAAGTTTAGCCTCAAACTCCAAAATGGAAGCTCACTGTTGCTTGTTGAGAAGCGATCAGTATTAGAAAATCTTTTTTTTTGTTTGTTCCTCTCCACCAGGTTTGAACCTTTGTCCCACCGAGTGGAAGTATGCACCTCAAAGTTATAGGCCCTAACCACTCGGTAGCAGCTTCGATAATTTTATGTCAACTGTTCCATAATATGGCATTGTGCCCAGGCCGACATACTCTCTTACCGATGATGATGTGGAGTCTTAATTTTGTGAAATTAGAAAACCATAACTGTCGAATCGTTCTCCAAAGCCATCCCAACCTATCAACCTATTGCTGGCCTTTTTGGAAATTTGTGCGGTAAATTACTATATCTCATTCTCTTGTTTCCATTAGTACGGCCATTTTGCTTGTAATTTTGATGCAGTCACTTTAATTAGATTTTAACGCCACGACAGACCATCTGTCAGTTTTTTGTAGCCTTATGGTTTTTGTCAATATTTCAGCTTTTTTAGTTGTGGTGGCGCACACAATTTGCGCGTTCAATAATTCAGCTGAACAGGCTTATGAATATCAAGGAATATCTCTCGATTTTCAACTTTTCTCTGTTCTTATATTTCACACATTTGTTTAAATCGATTTTTCTTTGAGTCTAAAATTGAACTTATATGTAAATTCAAATTAAAAATATAAGCCCAATTCTTTAAGAAAATGAAACGGGGTATACGCGGCTACAAAAAATGAACATTGGAAAAAGTTCGCAATGGCACAAAAATGTTTGTTCTGTAGATTTTTAACATGAATGCGTTATCACATTTCAAAGTTCATTGAACTTAACAAACATAGGTAACCTTAAGCTGACATCTAAAGCTAAAAATAATTGCCGGAGGTTAAGGCGAATGTAGGCAAATTAAGCTTCGACGTGACACATTGTTCTACAAAAAAAAAATACGAAATGACGCAACGAAGACAATACTTTTTTTTTTAAGAATGGGTAAACGCATACATTATCATACATTTGCACAGTGTATAACTAAACATCAAACACCAACGTATGCAACATACGCCTGTACTACCCACACACAGCCTGCCTTACGGAAATTTGGTTACTCATACGCCACGGTGGGCACAATGACACGCTACACACGCTTCAATTGACAATTATGTTAAACAAAGTTATTAAATTACGCAAATAACGAACAAAATGAAAATTACATAACATCGGGTGAATGGCTAAAGTCACACAAAGCCACAAAGCTATGAGTTCTTACGGTACACGTGAATTATGAGATATTAAGGCGATGGTAGAGAGACAAAGGCCACAGAGTGTAGTAGCTGCAAGGCAAACACGTGGCATTAGGCAAACTGCCATAGCAGCAGCGGTAGCAAATTTGCCTAAAGCCAGAAGAGAAAAGCTACTGGCACTGGAAAGAAATGAGGAGTGCGCGAGGCAGTGAGTAGTGGATGGGGAAGGAATGAAGTGAGGGCACTAACTCAAACGGCGCCATCATTAAATGCGCATTGGAGAATGCGTTACACAATCTAATGCGACAAATCAATAACCTCAGGTGTTGTGCGAGTGTGAGGTAGCGGAGGAAGAAGGGAAAATCAAGGTGAAGTAGAACGAAGGATGAGCCAGTAGGCTGCGAGATATATACGGCAGTGCGATAAAAGCACGGCAAAATGAAAGACAGGCGAATGAATGAGGCAACAAATATGCGCTGGGGGTGAATACAACTTTGCAGCAAGTAAGTCAGCGAGTCAAGGGCCAACTTGCAGGCAAATCATTGTTGCCAAATAACAAAACAGGCAAAGCCTAAAAAAATATGCAATGTTCTATGGCTGTTATTGAAGATGGGGAAGAGAAATAAAATAAAACGCGCAAGGAAATTGACAGCGACAAAAGAAAATTTCATTTACCATAAAATGTGCTATTATACAACCGAGAATACACTATAGAGTAAGCCAGGAATAAACCATTCAGCCGCGAAACGCTGAATGCACGGAAGTACCAAACTGAGGTCGTCAAAAAAATAGACAGCATCGAAAACACAAACAAAAGGTTGCCTGCCAGCCTGCGTGCTTGTCTGCGTGGCATCAGAGGTCTATGTCAGGCGGCGGAGCTGTAAGAAAATAAGCTGCCTAGCTGGCTGAAAAGCTCAGAGCGCGTTTTGCCGACAGGCAAACAGCCGAACAGGCTACAAGATAGACAGCTACAAATTTGGCTGTCTACAAAATTTCACTTATTTTCAAATTTTTGTCGGCTTTATTTTTCTTTCGGCTGGCCTTACTCCTTGGTGTGTTTGGACTTCTATTCTATCTCGACTAAGCTCAGCGCGAAAATCGCGCCAGCAAACAAATAAGTTAAAGTAAATTGTGCTAAAATTCATGGCAGATCGCTTATATTTCGCCCACAGACACAAATTATGCCACTTACTTAAGCGTATTCCGCAGTGCAGGGCACAAACAATGGCTGTTGGGCTGGTAAACAGTTGAGTGGGACGGCGAGGCGTATGAGTGATGCGGCCGTGAAAGCTGTAGATCTAGTTGAAGCCTGGCTGGTTGCGTAAGTGTGTGTGTGTGTGTAAATTTTCTATATGTATGTATGTATGTGTAGCTGGCGGCGTCAATAGCCCAGCACGCCAGCTGTGCCTTTCAACGTGCCCGCTACATATGTATGTATATGTAATATGCATGCAGCGCCATACTAGCCAAAAGCTGGCACTGGCAATGGCAGTGGCATTAGCTCGCTTATATTCGTGGCAGACGTTCTTAATGTGTTTCACGCCACCAAGAATACATACATACATACATACTTTTATTGCTGGAAAAGACGGAAGTTACAAATGAAAATATAATAAGTTTGTATGTGTATATGTATGCGTTAGTGAGTTTGTAAGTAAAATCCTGTCTGCCATGACGTTGAGCTTCCATGCCTTCGTATTGCTCTTATGCTATAAGTAGTCTAGCGGCTCAGCTGTTGGGCTGTAATTTTTTCTTTGTTTTATTATTATTTTTTCTTACTATATTATCTTTAAATTTTTTACCGCCGCATGAATATGTGCAATTGCGGTTACTGCCAGTTTTTATATTACATATATATCTACATATAGCTTGCTTAGAGTGAAAATTCGCTAAGTCAAGTTTTTCAAATCTTAGAGGTGAAGATAACAATCTTTCAAATCAAATGCCACAATTTTTGTGAACAGTGTTTTATGCATTTTCTGTGACTATTTTGGACTTGGCAAATTTAATGGCGATTTCGTTTCTACAAAAAATGTTGCCTTCTCATCGCCCTGTTCTTAGTGTTTGTGCGTAGAGGGCAAAGAAAAGGTTGCATTTTTCGGTAGAAACGAAATCGGCATAAGTATCACTGCATCGAAGGGGTTGCTAATAAAATAGTTAGATCGATCATTTGGAAAATAATAATTTTTTTCTTTTTCTTGCCTCTTGCATTAAAATATAATTTTTGAGAAAAAGTGGACTTAACAACTTTTCACTATAAGCTAGCGATATATTCCAGCAAGCATGCAGAAAATCAGAAAAGTGAAGAAAGCGTGAATAACTACATACCTACATATCGTCGTTTAAAGTACAAAACCGCCTATCAACAAAATGCAAAATCGCGTAAGTGAGTGAGTGAATTACTTTATAGAGAGTAAAAACACTCATATTTCAAAATATTTCTCTTTTTATAAAGCAATCGCATTTCTGGCTAGTATATTTCAGGACGAATGGATAAGGATTGAGCCAAGAGCTTGTGTAGGCAAATCCAATTTTTGGCAGCAAATGACGATACGCGGTTTTGTACTTTAAACAAAGATATGTATGTATGTACGGGTATGTATGTATGTAAAAATCTGCCGAGTATGTTTATATGTATATCCCAGAATGTACATATATTTGTTATAACCACACTGCGGAATATTTATGTCTTCTATTTAATATGTAGTAAATCCTCCAAGCATGCAAAAATTAAGAATGTTGATTATTTTTCACAAATTATAGAATTTAAGTGCTGATGCTTTAAAAAAATACCGAAAAAGCTATGAAGTCTAAAATGCTAGTTTGTGGCTGAATTACATTTTAATGCAAAAAAATACCAGAGATTTGTTTAGAAGGTACATAAATAATAGTTACAATCTAAAGCGAATATATGCATAATTTTTTTCGATGCTAGCTTCCTTAGTACGCTAACTAAAAATACCCATAAATCACCTAACTCCTAACAGGTTCTAATAAACACTATCCTTTTGCCATGCCTTTTAAAAAAGCTGAATAAGTTTATCATGTGATGAGATACAGAATAGCATAAGATAATGACCATAAATACTAGTTAAAGTTGTTAGCACGAATTTGGGGCACAGCTGGATACATACGAATATAGTCCCACTGCGAAGCCTTTCACCAACTCCCTTTGATCTAACCACTCTGTTGACTCTATCAGCTTTTGCAATGGAATTTTTGCCTAGCAATACCCTCTGAGATCTTGAGTTTTGCCCACCTGCAGCTCCCCGAAGCCTCGCAGTAATTGCTGATTGAAATATTTACACACTTACTGACGATGGCTGTGAGGTGTCACTGCTATAAGTCATTACCTGGTACTTCCGGGGGCCTCGCACCCAGAGTAAAACAAGTTCATTGTGTTTTTCAATACAATTCAGACTAGACTTGCATCACCGAGTACAAGTAGCTTGGAAATAGTTGGAGGACAGGCCTATGCAGTGAGTGGAGCTTTGCTGTCCCCACAGACAAGTAGATTTCTACTTCTCTGTCCGTTTTCTTCCACTTAGTTAGGTCTTATTCATGCAGTAAGTAACGTCCCCTCCCGGGCATTTAGATCAAGTTTTGGTACATCCAAGATCACATTTATGGTGTAGGGCTGCACAATTCTGAACTTCTTTGTATACATTTTATTTCTTTTCCTTTAGATCATATTTATTTTCTCTAGCTATCTAAACAGTAAATTATAACCGGTTTTAGAGCCAGATGATCCCTATACACTTAAATGAATATCTGGCTCCATATTTCACTGTATTGGAAATCTTTTGATTGAAATAATTATGACGGTGGGATTTTAGTAATGCTTCGACTTTGTTCAAAAAATTTAATACACTCTCTAATGATGAGCTCAGAGGGATCTTTCATGCCTTCAAGACTCTCTATAAATTTGTCGTCTTTAATATGTATGTACCTATATATATGCTGATTGCTGAATTTTATATAAAAAACAATTGACCAATTAATGCTAACTTACCACTTGAAAATGGCTTGACCTACTACTTAATTTTGTCGTTGTATTTATGACGGTCAATACACGACTCTGGCGAAATCTAGTGGGTAAATTTATTTGAATTTTTCCACGACTACAGCGCTACCTGTTACGTAATCTTTTTGATATAGACCTAGTCCTCCTAATCTTATAATGAAAACAGAATTAGTAAAATCATTCCAATTGCTTCCAAGTAATGATGTTGCCTATTTGCGGCAAATTATTTTTTTTTAGAGATATTCCGATACAACAGGAAGAAAGAACACAGGAAAACCCAAATACTGCACTTTTACGTAGAAAACAAAGGCCTTCTACATATGTAATGCTGTGCGTTGGGTAACAGCTTACACGCAAAGCTCATTTAACAGATTCCCTATGTGGCAATTCGCATGCAATGCCAAGTATGCATAATGAGTCATTATCGACGTCACACAAATGAGCAGCGGAAAGTGGTCCAGAAAAAAAAGCTAACCGTTAAAAATGCTCTCGCAACTCAGTTTGAAGGCGCTATCAGTTTCAGGTTTGTGTATCCTAGAAAGGAGCAGAACTTTTCCTGCAGAGTAAATAAATTTTTTGGCTCTCAACTTGTCGCCATATAAATAGTATGCCAAGGTAATTTTCATGTAAATATCAGCGGCCTAAGCACAAATTAAAGTAGTCTCTTAAAGCCGCGACGAAATCGACCGTTGAACAAGTCTTCTATGTGTTTGTATAAGCAATCTAAGCGACACGAAGCACAACATTTAAACGCTCGCTTACGAAAGTCCTTGAAAATTTTCACATTGCTTATTTATATGCTTTATTGCACATAAATAATTTTTGTATAAGTATCTCTCTTGGTCGTTGTTTGCTTTTTCACTTTTGTTATTCGAAAAATTTCATGCGTTTACCTTTGTTTTTTTCCCCTGCTTTCAATTTTTTTTTTGCCTGCTTTCCGCTCACTTTGACTGCCAGAATTTTTGTTTCCATCTTTTATCCCGGCATATTTTTATATAAACAATGCCAAAATTTTTCCGCTACATGCGTTAAACGCGTTCCACCGCATCAAGTGCTTTCCCCTGCGCAGCCACAATGCTACCTTAAGTTCACCTTCACCTTCAGCACCTTCAGCCGACCTATCGTCGCAGACACTTAAGTGACTTTTTCCACAGTCGCAGCTGTGACTTTCTGTTGGTACTTGGTTTTTCACATTTTCTCTTACTTTTTCGCTTCTACTACTTGATATTTTTTTCTATCGCTATAGACTTAGCTTAAGGCTTGACTTGCGTTGACTTCTGCCGTGCGCTTAAGTTTCAAAAATTTATGGTTTGCATACGTTTGCCGGAATATTGGAACTTGGCGTATTTTAAGTGTCGCCTTCTTGATTTTTTTTTTTGTTTATGTTTATTTATTGCGTGAGTTTTTCTATTGTTGTTGTTATTTTCGTAATTTTATGCAGCAGCTCGAGTAGGAAAAAAAACACAAGCGCTCTGCGTCGTTGATAAAAAGTTGTTGAAACATTATTTGTTGCAAAGTTTAAATGACTTTGCGGTGTCGTCTGATAATTTGATGCGTTGTAAGCAATTTGAAAAATGTTCGCTATTTTGTGGTTAGGTGAGAAGAATATTGATATTTATTGTTGAAAATTTTGCGACTTTTTTGAGAAAATATTGATTGTTTTGGTGGTTGGTGCTTTATTAAAATTTATGTGGTAGACAGCGCTTTGTTAAATCATGAGGGATTTTTTGATTGCCTTGAAATTTGGTGTAAAGTTGTTGCCATTCCCTTAAAGAACAAAACTCAAGCAGGAATTTTGCTAAGAAAAAATTTATTAAATTATACGGTGATGCAAAAAAATGGTTGCATGAACTTTTTATGCCATGTAGTAGAGGTGGCAGAAAAGGTTTAAAAATAATCGGATATAAACCGGAAGAATCTTTATAGCTCAGAGAGTTTACGTACAATTCATTTATGGAATAGCTCTTTTTAAAGAGTGACAAATATTGTTTGTATGGATTTAATACAAGTATATTACGTAACTTTAACCTAAAATCACCACAACTAGCTTTTTACGATTTTTCTCAAGCTTTTTGGTTTACCGAGTCAATCGTTATCAATTTAACTTTTATTTCATAAAGGCAGAGGAAAGACACAATCTTTCGAAGTTCACCGAACAATGCTTACCAAACACGCAGTGACCATTTAGCACTCCCACCAATAGCCAATAAAGTCCGCTTTAAACGCATTTGGGTTTAAACCATAACCACCACGATACGCTCCGAGGGGCCGTTTCCAAGAACAAGCCAGAGTAAACCCTGGGACTACTGTTACCCATAATACCAGAAATAAGACTCCGGTCAGACCTCGTAGCAGAAACTACTAGCAGTTTAATTTCCAAACCACTCTGAACTGGTCGCCATATCCCGCTAAAAGCTCTATAAATGTCCCATGCCCCGTAAGAAAAAAACCCAGACTCAATGAACATCCCAAATGCAATCATACGTCACTCGGCCATTGGAACTAACGTCACAGCGGTCCTGCCAATTCTTCAGTGTTGTCTCCCGCAAAGAGCGTTTGTACTCTAACTAACCTTTCTCCTCATCAGCATCCGAAAGCCAGCCACCCATCAATGGCATCCCAATTCCACTCTTTGCCCGGAAGACCATAGAGCGTTCTAGGACTACTAGATTGGGGGAAGGGGGAAAGGCGCTCGCATTAACACCTGTAGCGCATCAGAGGAAGCTGTGTGACGCATCGGCAGACAAGCCAGCCGCATTAAGCTCTGGCACGACAAAATCATTTGGCATCCCACAACCATTATAACAGATTCATACCAGATGGCAGACCCATAAGTGGCCCAAGCCGCAAACAAGCCCTGATATATGGTACGAACTCCACTCGGGCTAGGCACCAATCACACCTCGAAATGCGGCGCGCCTGACCGACAACACCCATAAGTCGCTGTATAAGGTGCACCAAATGTGGAGCAAACCCATCAACAGCTCTAAGTATTTGATTTTCATTTCGTAACTGAGACTGATTTCGTTTGAGCGTATGACTGGTTTAGGTCGTTAAATGTTCCAATTAGTCAACGTACTTTAGAGGAAGGACTCGAAGTTATGCATGAATTTAATTGTATCATGAAAAGCACAAGGCTATAGGGTCAGTGCGCACCCAATAAAAATAAGACTGCAGCTTGGAATTTTAAATCACAAATGTCGCTCATCGCTTAAAAACCTTAAAAACAAATATCTTAAGCCAATGAATATAGTATAGATTCTATCCACAGTAGACGAAAACATCCGAAATTAACTTGTAAGTAATAAGCCAAGCAACAAGCTAATACCCAGCGGTCAATAGTGCAGCAACAACATGGGTGGGCAAGTTACACAGATTTACCTGCATAAGTATTAACGTTACCTTGTTAACAACTACTTGTAAATACATATGTATGTATATAGTTGTGTTTTCTCTAAAAGCGCATGAAAACTCGTGTTTCGGAATTCACAGAAACTGTGGTGGATTAAAGCTTAACTCATGGCGAGATAATGAGGTGAAGAAAAAATTATAAGAAAAAAAAATTCGAAATTATAGAAGAGATAAGAAAGTGTAGGGAAGAAATAAGATGCATATGTACTTATACGTTCATACATACTACATACTCTTGTGAGAGATAAGTGAGATATGCCTGATTTAACAGGAAAAAGGCAAAAAAAATAAAATCGTAATACATAATAAACTCCCAACACCAGCTTAGTTCTGAAAAATAAGATAAATACCAATTTTTGACAAGACAGTTCAACAGCGGCAGCAGCAGCAGCAGACGAAAATCTAACAACAATAACCACGGCAGCATTGATAGGCCGCCGCCGGCTGTGAGCAGTGAAATGTCAAAAAAAAAAATTAATTCTTTACTCGACAAACAGTTTTTCATTATTTTCAACTTTTGGCGACGACCACCGCCGAAGTTAGACAGTTAGAGCTACAACAACAGCAAAAACAAATAAATCTAGAAAAGTTGTTAGCTGCTTGTAACATCGAGCTATCCGCTTTTCCCACCTCTTATGTGCGACCAAGCTACCTCACTCACCGGCTGACTGACTGATAAACTGACAAACTGAATCGCATGCTATGACTCTTCTGACATTTGTGGCGCGGTTTGGCCGCCAGAGTGTGTGGTGTTGTTGTTGTTGTTGCCCGCTTGTTAGCCTTGTCTTGTCAACATCTTCTGGTAATTCATCTTTTCGAATTTAATTTCAACATTTCGCTGCCTTTCCACTGCTCCTCCTTCGACGCGCTCTACCGTTTCACACTCATACCGGTGACTCTGCTGTGGGTCGCCACATTGACTTTTGCGTTGGCACTTCTTCTTCCACTACACTTTTTTACGCTACATTCGCATTTTAGCTGATTATATTTCTCCTCCATTTCCGCGCTGATGCTTATATACCGCTTCTCTTTACCATTCTTGCTGACTTGCTGTTGACGCGCCCTTTGTTTCAGCATTTAATTTGATAATTTTTTCGCTCTTTTTAATTTTCATTCTTGTAGTCTTAAATTGCAGATATTATTTTGTTGTGGTGCTCTCTATCTCTTTCAGTGTCATGCTACACTTTGTTTCTATAAGTTTTACTCCTTTAAAGTATTGCAGTTGAATGGGTAGCTCCTTGAGCAACTCTGCTCCCGCTTGCTGACTCACCGCTAACGCGATTCTTGCTCATATTTTATTGCTGTTTTTTTTCTCTCGCTGGTGACGCGCTTAACAGATAGCAGAGCACGCTGACAGCTGTCATAATTAGTTTTGACATTTCGAGGTAATTATATACTTTTTGTTCGAATGCGAATACTAAGTGCCAACAACAAATGGCGATACGTTGAAACCACAAGTGAGCCATAGCCAAGATTAAATATTTTTCTCGTTGTCTGAATTTTGTATAGTTTTACTCCACTTTTTACTGTTCACTCTTTCACTCGTGCTCCCTTTGGCGCACTGTGCTCCACTTCGCATCCGGCTACTGTTCGGCAATATTGTCATTGTTTTTGCCGCTGTCATTTTTCCATCTTTTTGACTGCTTGACATGACTGCCTACTCAAGCATATTCCAGCTTAAAGTTGTCACCACATGTCGCGTAGGCGACTTACAGATTGCTGAAAAGGTGCTAAGCGTGGGGCACCGTAATCAGCTCAACTGTCAAATTGTTGGGTATATTCCAATAGATTTTTGAAGTTCGGATTTGATTGGTAAGAAATGAACGACAAACTCCTATGATTACGTAAGAAAAAATCAAAAAATTCCACTTCCGGTCTGATAGCTGATACTGCGAATGAAATTATTTCAGCAGAGCTTAGAAAGGCAATTGAGATCTATCCCAATTAGATCCATCACAGCAGTAAAAGTTCGCCATGAAAATCAAATGAAAGCTTCTAGTACTAATCCTTCAACAAAAGCTCAATTTAGAACGAGTAACTCGATTTTTTTCTGGAAAGACCTCTGCATCAGTGTTTCACAATTTTCTCCTTTTTCAAGGGCTCATAGAAATATTTTTCTATTTATATATAGATCAAAACTACTTCAGCGCAAAGTGTAAGATCAGTGCGACCTGGAAGCCTTAAAATAGTGCAGAACATCATTCTTAATGAATGCGGAATGCTTCTCATAAATACGCAATTAACAGTTATAGTCCATTTTCTTATAGCCTTAATTGCAGTTTATGCCTATTATAAAAAGGTGATTACGACTAGAAGGGGGTAATTGCTTATATTAAGTAGAAGCAATCGAAAGCAAAAATTAAGAAATAAACTTTGCTGATCAAACCGAGTTAACCCTTGGTGGAAATGGGCTGTTAGGTGTTCAACTATGTATGTACGTCATTCACCCAAGTTTATACTTAGTCAACTCTTCGTAGTCTTCCAAGCGAAATCTATGATCTGCTTCAGTAAATGGCCTAAAACCTGAGTTCGACTCTATTCAGTTTACAGATGCGGAACGCGACTGGACAATAGAATTCGGATTGGAGTTTCCTCAGGAAAACTTGGGACACTGCAAGACTAAGCTGATTTTGCTGCAACACAGAGACCTTGTGTCTACGGGCGTCTAACAATTAGAGCGGTTACGCACAACAGTATTCACATTCTCTCTAAAAGTTCCTCTGAGTTTGCTGCTGATCAATATATGTGGGTTGCCAATTAAGTTTTGAGATAAGAGCACTAAAAACTAATATTTCTAATCGGAAATGGCTTTATTGTTTTTAAAAATATTCTTCAAGAAGATCATTAGACTTTTGCGTGCGTTTGAACTAAATTTTTAAGCACTTTTTCACTCCGATTGAGATATCTCCTAAACATGAGTTTTGAGAACATCTCTCGATTTATTTTTCACCTGTGGGAATAAAAATAAATCATTGGGCGTCAAATAAGGACTGTATGGCAGAAGACCGTCTCAGTTCTTTTTTTATTGCTAAAAAACGTTTTTGCTTGAAATGATACGTGAGAGCTTGCATTGTTGTGATGAATAAACGATTCGTCCTCTGCGATTGGTTTCACTTACTTTTGCGAACATTTCTAGCAAATACTAAATGCGGGTGAACCATTCAAAAATAATAGTCCTAAGTTGCTCTAATAGTTCCTTAACCCTTAAGTACTGTTGTTGGTCTCTCAGACCACTTCACACATTTTACATTAAAATTAATATTTTGTTTATGAACCTATAAATTTCATACTACGAATAGTTTTTACCGACTCTGCAATGAGTTAATTACCGTAGCGAGCAAACATTTTCCGGCATAAGGAGCTCATTTGATCGCATACGGTCCACCCCAGGCCAGAAGGATCTTGCAATTCTGCATGTTCTAGTTTTAGTCTAGCGCTCGCTGAGCTGACATGAGGCCCAAACATTCAGAAGTGAACCGAAGGAGAACAGAGGCGTCCCCAGCTATCCCATACCTGGTGATAACGTTTCAAGGGTGGCTCTGCTTGCCAGGTCATCAGCCATGCAGTTGCCCGCATTGTCACTGTGGCCAAATGAGCCTGACTAGGAAGTACTCCGACGCGGTTGATTGAGAGACATTGGCTTACCGATAGCGAGCGCACCATCTTATCGTTCTGAACTCTAATAGCCAGGCTAACCGCCTTAACTCACATTACACTCTCCAACTGTGAGTCAACCGCCTCCTTGATGGCAGCTATTTACACCTGAAAAACAATGTCGAAGTCCGTAAGCCTGAACATAGCTTTAATGTAGAGCTCCTGGCAAAAGATATCTCAACCAACCCTGCCTACAAGTTTTGATCCGTCCGTGAAGAAATTCACTGCTACCTTGTTCTCGTAACCCCGCCCCACCCAGTTTTCTCTTGAGGGAAGTAGGCAGAGAAGGAGCTCGTCCATTTAAGGACGAAATCAAAGCCCTCCAAAATTCCCGAGTGTCCAATTTTCGAGACAGATAACCACCTGGTTTCCCTGAGCCTAATGGCAGTTCGTGCTGCAAACAAGTCTGCATGCAATATCCATAGGCATAATGTTCCACATGACGTTAGGCGCAAGTGTAGGTGTGGTTTTCCATGCACCACCAATGCCGATAAGGAAAATGCGCTGTACGCGCTCCAGTTGTTTAGCAAGTGAAGCCTTCTCTATGGAGTTCCACCAGACAGAGGCTCCGTAAAACCAGATAGGCTTAACTATGGTTTCATAGAGCCAAGAAACTACCTTGGGCGAGAGAACCCATCTCTTGCCAATAGCCCCCTGCAGCAGTACCAGGCAACCGACGCCTTTCTTGCCCTTTCCTCAATGTTCGGCTTCCACAAAAGGATCAAGCTTAATTACTTGACCCTGTCGGCTAGGTGCAAACGGACACCCCCGATCAGAGCCACGTTAGGGACCTTGTTTAAGCCCCCGTCGATGTCTAGGATGGCCTCTACTGCATAATCTTTATTAGTGAAGGCTTCCTCTATCCCCTTCATTAATGTAGGGCGAAATCCAACGACTTTACCTTGCGGTAAGCCTGTTGAACTATCGAGAGACAATCACTAGGAGTCCCCTCTCTTAGGTGCAGGTCAATCATTTTCTCTAGCGTTTTTAGCAAAAACTAAGACAAGTTGACAGGCCTGAGGTCCTTAGGCTAAGAAAAATTCCCTACTAAAAGCATTTGTATTCGATTTTGTTAATTTTAAGTATCATTAAAATAAAAGTAAAATAGTTTTGCCTCAAGTAAAAAGTACAGTATACATATTTCTGTATGCTCAGCCTTTATAGCAAAACTTTTTCTCTCTAAACAAACAATATTGTAACAAAGTAAAAAGTGCATTCACTCTCAAATGAACTATAATATTTTCTCAAAATACAAGAGAAATTAATTAAACAAAGTGCGAAAAGAAAAGGTTGTCAAGTGGCGACCGACGCTTGTTTCCTTCACCACCTCCTCGCACCAACTTTTAACAACAATCCATAAAACCCATTTTAGTTGAGTTTCCGTGTACGATTTCCACGCTAGATTAACCCAACGAAAAATGGCTTCCTTTATTGTTGTTATGAAGTGTAAAATATAGGAAAACTTCTTCCCTAACAAACAAAAGCACTTCCTTAGCCGCATAAAACAATGGTGACACCTTTTATTATGTCTGTCGTCTTTCAACGAGGCTAAAACGGTAACGTGTACGTTGCTATAAACCTAGGCAGGTATGACGGCATACGCTTATCCGCGTGTGTATGTGTAATACTAAGATTGTAATTGAAAGTGTCAAAGCGACAAAAGCGACATATCCAACTTACATAGCTACTTCAGAGGAATAGCAAAAGTTTGGTGATAAAAAAGCCACAAAACGCATTTAAACAGCCACACAGTTGTGGAAGTACATTCAGTTAGACAGCCGAACATGCGTGTCTGCATGTGTGGGAGAGTAATCGGAAATGTGTGCCGTAAGTGCACCTGTCGCTGAAGGTTTAAATATTTTCGAGCCTTATTGTTTGTGCAGGGCATTTCAGATCACATAATGAACGCAAAGCATTCGAAATTGTCATAGAGGTTAGCGTTTCGCGGTAAATGGACATGAAATCGACAAATATCCGAAATGGGAACCAGCAAAATTTCATTCATGCATGAACAATGGCTCAAAATGAGTGTCCGCGACAAAGGCAAGGAAAAAATAAACGATCACACTTACTGAAAGCCTATCGAGCCAACCAGCCAAAGCTCACTCACTCTCTTTGTCACTTCAGTGAATAGTGGTGACAAAACCGCAAGTTCCCTGTCGTTGACACTCTTGTCAGTCAATAAGCAACACAGCCTGCCAATGTCTTTCAGCTAGCAAACCATGCGTACTGACAGCGGACAAGTGTGCCTCATTAAGATTTAATGTCTCGCATAATCTAGATTTTTGGCAATGCTACTACTTCTACTGCGGTGGTTAGTCATGTGAACAAAGAACTGTGTATGTGTGTGTGTAAAAAGGAAGATTTCTACGAAATTTTTTGTATTCTTTTATTCCCAGGTGTGCTGGCTGCTTCCAGGTACATTTCTGACGCTAAAATGTCACCAGCGCTGTTGATAACCGCTCGTGAACTATCTGCGATTCCAAAGGGGGTGAGGGAAAATGCATACCCTGTATACGGAAAATAATAAGAGCTATTAAAATTAAAAAAATGAAACCGACATAACCAACAAACGTGTCATCAACGTTTTTCCTTTTAATTTTGATAAAAAAAGCCTGCTTCCCCTCGATGTACCCACACACTCACAACCGTAGCTATTTGCATTAATGTATTGCAACCCCCTTTTCGTCTGAAAATGTACTTGAAACCGTGGCAATTCATTATGTTGATGTGCTTTGTTGGTTTTTATGTCAAATATGGTTGGTTAGTTCGTTGACTGCTTGCACGCGGCCGGAAACGGCCTTGGCCTGTTATCGTCACATTTCCATCACCGCTTTATTTGAAGCATTACAGTTTTTGTGTTTTTTTTTTGTGTTCATTTACTTAGCAACAAAACATTTAATGTACTATTTCGAAAAGGAGAAGAAGAGCACATTTTGTGCATTGTCAACAATGGTATGCATTTGAAATTGCATAGGGATATTCATGGTACAGAGTAAAACTAAGTAAAATAATAATAATATTTTGGCGCTTACACTTTTCACGGTTCGCCGTAAGGATCGGGTTCCTCCGGTACGCGGACCCAATCTGGAATGAGACCTGTAGATATACAGGCGAAAGAATCCACGCTCCAGTTTAACAGACATGCTCTGCCTGATGCTGGCACCCTGCATGAAAGAACCATTCTCCGAGACTTCCGTCAAGCTTCGACCCATCCGATTAGAAACTCACTGGCTTCGTCCTGCAACTACTGCTTCCCGTTTTCTCATTCCTGAAGGTGATGTGAGTGTCGAAAGAGCTCAAAAACCAGTCTACCCACGCAGATATCGGATATATTTGAAGCTAGAAGCTAAACAGGATTCTTTCGGCTAAGCCCAAATGAAAAGGGCTAAATATAGCCGGAACGGCAGCACTGATCATATGTATGTACATATATTGAAATGGGCTTTGGAGTTGTCGATAGATAGGTTTTGCGGAAGCATTATTGCTCCTTGCGTATTTGTGGCGGCGAATACCGGAAACGATGATCTGTACAGATTTGCAACGTTATCGGCAGCGAATCAAGAAACAGGGACTACGACTCAAAATTCTGTGTTGAGAAACAGCTTCTGCTCTGCAGTGTATTAATTGATGCACATTAACAAGCACATAAGTATAAACATTATGACTAAATTATGAAGATAACATAATCACATCTAAGAAATAAAATTCAATTGAATTCACTTTTATAAAAGAAAACTAACAACTGGCAAAAGTAAAGCAAACCAGCGTACTTAACCAAACCACTTAAGCCATTTATAAGTATATAGACACATTGATAGCTAAAAGTACGCGAAAGTTATAAAGGTAAAAGGTAAACGAGAAGACAGTGCAAAGTACAACTGCATGCGAACTCAAACATATACATGTACACATGTACACACACAAACGTAAGCAATACAAGTACGCAATAAAATCACAAAATGGCGCATAAGATAAGGTGAATAAGTATTTATGTATGCAACAAACATATGAAAAGTTAAGAGCGACTGTTTGTAGGCTAAGGTGTGTAAAGTCGTACATGCATATGTATGTATGTATAAATGTTTTTATGGTTATGACACGCGGCATGTTGCATGTGGCATGTGGCATGTGGCATGCATACACGTACGCAAAACAACAATACCAGTTTTAATAAAATAACAACATGCACACGGTGAAATATGCAAAAAAGGAGCAAATGCAAATGCAAATGTAAATAAGAGGGAAACAGTTAAACGATATGCAAGAATTTGCTATAGGTAAACTCGTACAGATAAAGAGATGTGTGCAAACGTGTTAGTGTGTGTATGTGTGAGTGCATGCATACACCTTGAAATTAAATAAGAATAAAACAAAGTACTCGCTAAGCTATGGCTTGAGTGGATGCAACACTTTTTAAGCTTTGTGCAGGGCAGGGCAGCCCTAACCTCTCTCTGCGTATACTTTTATGTATGTATGTATATAAGTATGTGGACCAACACTGTAAGGATAATAAGCCTATCTGTGCGTATCTTTATGATTATTACGCTTTCATTGCTAAGTGTTTTCTGTTGTTATTATAGTTGGATACGAATATGAAAACAAGTACTAAAGCCCTGCAAGAAATAGATCGTCTATATTCAAAGTTCTAATACGATTTATGTACATTAGCCTACCTAGGTTTTGTATAGAAGGGTGGGGGTGCAACCCCCTAGTTTTTCCCTTGGCATTTGAAATATATATGACAACTGTCATTTAGAAACGTAGAGTTTGATGCCAGCACCTCTTTCGGCAAGAGGAAAAATTTAGGAAGGTGGCCCCAACCCTAACTAGAACTTTTTTTTGACCACTCTAATGTAAATATATATGTATGCAGAGTCGTAGCCACAAATTTTTTTTCTAGGGGTTTCTGACAAAATATTTTTTTATTTTCACTTTTATTTCAACATAGATTGATTAAAATAAAAATACTGACAAAAATAAAAAATTTCACACAAACAGGGTTGAAGTTTTGAAATTCCCGCCCGTATTTTGTTTGTTAGTCAAACATTAGTGAAATTGTGCTACTATGATAGCACGGCCGAGTAATCACCGTCAACTTATGTACAGTAGTCGAAAAAATTATAGCCGCACCAAATTTTGACAAGTTTTAAAATATTATTTTTGTTGTTATTTAATTGCGGTTAGTTTTTTATAGTTCGTTCTTTGCCAACATCCATATAAATACAAGTTTAAAGCAGTGTCACACGATTAGCTATTTGCCGAAGTTTGGTGCAAATCGTATCGCAAATATTTTTCTTTATTCCAATCACGAAAAATAGTTTGTTGACATTCTTCAACAGAAGATTGCTGTACTGCACCAATCTTTTGACTAAAAAAAAAAAAAAAATTGTCCCTTTTTTATTTTGTACCAATAGTTCAATATAAAAATGCACAAATCTGTACAAATGTACCAATCGAGTGCCTTAAAAATTTATGGAACTAAAAAAAATTAAATTCAACAAATTTTGGTAAAAATTTCAAGTTTTTAATTAGATTCTGGGTAAGCAGAAATTACGGTTGATTTCTTAGAACACCTGGAGAGAGCTACGCCTTTACTGCACCTCCAAAGGGATTTTTTATTGCAGAAGTACACTCGGAGGTGTGCCATTGTCTGCCAAGGGGCGACTGCTATTAGAACACTTTTTTTTATGTATGTAAAAGTGTTCTCTTTACATCGTTTAAAAGGAGATGCCAATTCTCTGGTGCTTTCCTTAGAACTAGGTACAGTACTGGCTTGTATTGAAAAGAAGACCTGAGCAAAATAATTTTTGCTAAACATTCTGAATTAGGGGATTTCCAGCAAGGCTCTTCACATACATACATCGTTTGAACTAACATATTTACGTGGAAAATTGCTTCACTCGTGCATGAATGGCTCGACTATTTTTATTGTCATTGCAACATGTACAAGTAGAATTCCATATTGCTTCTGCTTACCAAGCCGATTTCGTTGCATAACCATTCGTGCCTGCAATTGTAACTTAAATAGCTTGGCTTGATTTTTTTTTGTTAATGCCATAAGTGCATTTACCTGCTGCTGCTGCTAGTTATGCTAGTGTCATTACGTTTGTTGCATGCAACGATCTAACTGTTATTATATATACTTTGTGTCTGCCTTTGAAAAGCAGCAAAAAACACGTAATTAAAATATAGCAAAAAAGGTATAATGGTATATATGTATGTATGTAAAGCAAATAAATGAAATTAAACAATTACTACAGTGTAAGTAAATTTAAATATGTGCATGTGTGTACTTAAGTACATAAAGGCAAATGCAATTAAATTGTCGTTAAAGTTAACTGCAACTGCAAAGACTTCCTGTTCCGTTTTCTTTTATGCAATGCACGTAAATGCATTTTAAGTGCATAAGCTGTATAGTTGTAAAGTAGGTAGTTGTGCCCATTGATTTTACATAGTTGAAAATAACTAACTACTTAGACTACCCGTGATGGAACTTACTACAGGATTTTGCTTTACTTTGCATGAAAATAACCCTCTATTAATAATTGGATATTTTGAAATATTTTAAAATTGATTTTCGCAATAAATGTATGCAAGCTTCAAAATTCATTCAAAGCAATATATTTGGTTACTACCCACTTTTTTGTTTGTATCCAGCAACTATGGTGTCAAGATAGAGGTAGTAAGCGTATGGGGAAATGAAAAGTCCAACTGCCAAACTGGCAAAAATGAAGAAAAATGTAAATTTAAACTCTATATTTATATAAGGGCAAAGGTGAAGGAAAATAAGTAGATTAAGAAAATGATAAACATAAAATTAAAAACAAAGACAAATATAAAGAAAGATATGAGGATGAAATAAAGATGAAGATAGAGGAAGAAAGATTAAAATTAAAATATTTATAGAGAAAAGGATATAGATTGACACAGAGACCCGATTTGAGGACTATTTTGGGATTTTAGAGATTTTCGAGATTCTTAGGACTTATCGCTATAATAATCGATATTTTTATCGGTTTTGTTATCGAAATTTATATCGATATTGTCATCGATTGTGCTATCGATATTTTCGGAACTTGTCGATGTAATAATCGATATTTTTATCGATTTTGTTATCAATACTTTTTAATCGATAGTGGTATTGGTTTTGTTATAGATTTTTTATCGATTTTGTAATCGATATTGTTTCGATTTTGTTATAGATATTTTCGTCGATTTTGTTATCAATATTTTTATCGATGTTTTGTTGGATGTTACTATCGAATTTCTTATCCATGGAGTATAAAGGTAAAAATGCATGTATGTATGTATGCACATACACATATTGGTCTTGTAACAAAATAGATATGGAACGTAATTTTCACTTCTCCAGTGTGGCCCAGGCGCACTTACTTTTTTTTTTGATTTTAAGATAGACATCAAGAACTATCAAAAAGTATTTTTCAGGAGAAGGTATAGAATATTCGTACCTATATGACAAAGGGAGCCCAAGCGAACATACAGTTCGAATTTCGTTATTCAATTTACATATGTGCACTGTGATCCACATAGTTTTAACTCAGCCGTGAATGCAGTTGGTGAAGTAGCTGGCATCAATAATGCGTCGCGGACTACTGCAGTGTTACATGACTTTTTTTCAAAAATAAACTTTAAGAACAATTAAACAAGATGGGCTCAGTATCCCGAACCGGTATCAGCGTACACTGAACTTCAGCCAGAAATCATCGAAGCTCTTGAAGAGATATCAGCATGGAAAAACGACAAATCAACACAAACTTCCTAGCTATTTTTCTGTGGGAATTTTAAATGTCTTGCCATATAATGCAGTCAGTGCACTCCACCGTTTTGCGTCCTTGGAGTAAGCAATTACAACCAGAAATATAAGAGTTTTCCGTGGCCGGCTCTGAAATTTGCAGAATATGCTTTGTAGGAATTTCAAGAGATGCAACAAAATACAGAAAGTCATTTTCACGAATTTTTCGAAAATTTTAGTGAAGTGTCTTTTATTTTTCAAAACGTCTTTCGGATAAGGGTTATATAGTAGAATTATAATTAAAATTAATAGTACGCTTTTGTTTGTTCAGTGTGTTCCTATCCTTATGTTAAAGCCACTGTGTCTATTCAACTGAATCAAAATAATAAGCATAATTTTCATGTAGCTTGATAAACCGTGGAATAAAATCCAAAGTAGTCAAGGAGTTTTCTTCTCCGATCGCCACAAGTCCAGATATACGCTCAGATCTTGAGAAAAAAAAGTGTATTAGTATTACCATCTAAGTGGAGTATCAAAATGAACAGCATATTTCTAACATTTGATAGCCTAACGTTAGACTGTTTCGAACGCTAGCAACATTAACCTTTCTAGAAGATATGTACTTAAAAATTAAGTTTGACATTTTTTTTGTGATTAATGTATTTGCATATGTGCGTCATATATAGCCGCCTTTTTCATTACAAGCAGTCCTATTTATAATTTCAAACTTTTGTTCTCATAATAACGATGTTCAGTACTAATTTAAAAATAATAACCAGTTACACTTTCAAGTAGGCAGTGGACCACAGCCCACTTTTGCAAACGTAATTGGTGATTAAGTAGGGACCACACGGTGGACATTAGAAAAGAAATACGCGGCATAAGTACCAAAAAAAAAGTAAAATAACGCTTACGAGTAGCACACCTGTCTGTGCTAACATTTTGTTTTGTCTGTTTGTGTGTAAACGCCTTTTCGTTGCGTAATCGCACCTAACAGCAGTCAGCCCGCTCATGCGGGAGGAATGTACTACATACCAACAATGTTTACGCGTGTGTGGGTGCGTTTGTTAAGAAGATAAATTCCAGCCTACACGCTTCACTCACCTCAACTGCTGCAAGACACGATCCGCATGCGGAGATAATGTCTACACCCGCAACGCCAGGCGATGCCGTCAAGCGCGATGACAGACGAATGCGGCAGCTGGCTGCATGTTGGTAGTAAAGTGCGGGGTTGACTAACAATAGTGAACGCAACAAAACGCACGTGAGTTGAAGGAAAATTATGCATACAAGTGGAAAACGGAGTTGTTAAGCATTTACTTGTAGGCGCATTTAACGAAACTCATTTATTATTGCATAACTCATAGTTAGTCTAGCGGTGATAAATTCTTCGCTTGTACTAACAAACATTTTTATTGTGTTTTTAGTTATTTTTCTATTGTATTATTTTTGTTTCTTGTTTGTATCAAGTGCCTTAATTAGCTATTCTTTTGGTGGTGAGTTTTTTTTTCGGCTTAGACGCGGAAATTATATGAAGTTGTAGTTGTGACTTTCTAATGACTACAAAAAATGTATGCATAAAAGGAGTTAATATGAAGAAAAATATTTGTAATTTTCGTTGTTAATTTTTACTTCAAAAATATTGTGATAACTTCATTATGCGCACATTATCCACGGTCAAAATGATATATATGTGCTAGCAGTGGGTTTGGCTGTCAGCGCAGAGGCTTTAATAAATTTTCTAAGTACTCGCTTTGAATAAGTTGTAAGTAGCTGTAGCAAATGTTTGCAGTCGCAATCAAATTGAATTTATAAGCAGAACTCTCCCCCTCTTGTGTTTGATATAAATTTATTTATTTTTCTAACTTTTGAAAGGCTGGCAGCGGAATGTTAGTAGTTTTTCCGCGCATTGCACACAATCTACAAACGTACATATGTAGTTATTCTCCTATCTGGCAGCATATTTTTTCTCGTTAGTCTACGCACACTTACAATTTAGCATAAATTTACATAAATTTCAGTAGCCACGCAATGTAATGAAGCTGTCAGCTGCTTGTCTTATTTTTTTTTATTTTATCATAGATTATACAATTTGTTAAATTCTCCCCTTTCTTAGTGGGCACGTCATCAGATTTCCGGCTGCAGAAAATATTTGAAAGTTAACCAAAAAGATAATAAACTTAAAATATTTTGTTGCTATAAAGAATCTATGTACACGCTATGTAGATACTATCAAGAGTCTACCTTTATTAAAAAAAAAAATTAATAATTTTATCCCATTGGTTAGATCGCTAAGAACATCGGATTAGATAGCAAAGGAAGTGATAGTTAGCAAAGTAAGGAGCAGCGAGGAACTTAAAGCACTTGGAGTTTACATGAATTCAATGACAAAAATATTACGAGGTGATTAGATCTTTCAGCTGAAAACAACATAGCCCGCATGCGTACCAGGTCAGAACTCGAACCAAGCTCACGAGATTTATTGCTTCTCCGCAAACTAGTCAGTTCGTTGCCTTGAACACAGTAACACAGTGTCTCGACACCTACACAAATTCAAGCTCATCCTTAACGTGGAATGAGTTCAGCATCTACTAAAAATCTTGGACTATTTTTTAAAGAGGTACGACCATTTTCCGAGGCCTCTAGAGCAGTTTGATTGTTACTGCGTAGCGTGATTTTGTGTCCCATCCACATTTCGCTAATTATCCAGTCTGTTACTTTTAGCATTGCACAGACTTCCGGTTAAAAGACCGTTGTTATTTTAGCTGAAGTAGTATAGCAACTGAAGTTACTCTTCAGATGCCATCTGAATCCATGATTTTAAGTCGAGCAGACATCGGTTTAGAAAGTTTTTACCGAGCTCCCTACCCTATTACTCCCTTGTACAAAAGCAAATTATATACTTTCTTCCAAATGAAACTCCAGGTATCAGCTGTCACTAGGTGCCAAACGCAAAGAGTACTGCTCTGACTACCATCTAAACAACTCTCCGAGTACGGAAGTCCGATCGTCATGGCGCAATCAAAAATAATTCAGTCGACACATCGTTTTCATTTCTTCGTCTTGGATCGCTAGATGCAGAGGTACCAAATCCAACAAATCAGTAAGAAACCGTGGCCTTGATGCCACCATTTGAAAATAGAAAACGTGGAGATTAGTCTGACTAAAGCAATTTATATTCAGAATACCATAGGCATTTTCAGATACCAGGTCTTACCAAAGGTCCTCCAACACTGTTCGAAAGCTGTCCACGTCAGTTTGGTATTTACATAGAGTTGCTCCTAGATATTTCATTTCCACGGAAAGATTTAAGTTTACGTCTCTAACCACGTAAACAAGTTGACAAGTTGGGGTTGACAACAAGACCCTGTCGAGTCCATCTGTAATCCATCTTATTCAGGATTCTCTGTGTCATTACACATACCTCCCTCAGACGATAGTGCACAGACAACATCCTCTTAGTCTGGATGTGCACGTTAAAGATGATTAGATCTCCAGCTATGGTGTTGAGATGACATTAAACGAGGGTGACGGATCTTTAGAACCATCGTCTAGTGACTGTAGTAGAAAAAAAGATACATAAGCTACGGCCCTACATTATTTATAGATAAAATGGGACAGCTGGCTAGGTCATGTTATTCGAATGGCTCCAGCTCAGAAAGCATTCAACGCGGGTCGCGATGCTGGTAATAGGAGGAGGAAGGCTTTCTCGGTGTTGGAAAGACCAGATGGAGAAGGACTTGCATTCACTTGATATTTCTGAAAGGCATAGAAGAGAAACGAATAGCGTGCTTTGTTGAACTTGGTTAAAAATCGCTTAGGCGCTTACAGCGCTAATAAGGAAGAAGAAGAAATGAGATAGCTGCGGAGTCTCATGATTATTAAGGCCTCGGCTAAATAGGTAGAAGTCAGAGTACCTTCTGAAATTCAACAGATTTGCAGAAAGACTTCTTATCTGCGTCATCATAGGGCACTGTGATATTGCACCTATACTCCAACGATTTTGAATACCAGTTCTACAAGAAGCTGTCGCAATGAGAATGAGAAGGAATCAATTGGCCACNCAGGGCACTGTGATATTGCACCTATACTCCAACGATTTTGAATACCAGTGTGTTCTACAAGAAGCTGTCGCAATGAGAATGAGAAGGAATCAATTGGCCACTTGTCAATGTACGAACCTGCAGTCTAGCCGAATAGGACAGCCGGGGTCAGGCTTCTTCGCAAGTCTGGGAAAGATATCGCAGGTAAAACTCGCTCTCACCAAGCCAAGAATCACTACATCCTTTATTTCCGATTGTTTCACATTTCTCTCCCTCCAACAACACAAACTCTTATATCGCAGCTGTGTGGTACAATAATCTTTACCCGAAAATTACAACTTGTAACAGTAAAAGCCATTTACATGTACGCGAAATATAGAAACGTGCTTTCATATGCACATATACATACATAGTACATATGTATAGAGTAAATACCCTGCAGAAAAAAATTATTAAATGATAAAAAGTAACCCGCTTGCAGTTAGCTTTTTTGCGGGATTTCTATAAAATATATAACTTGTAGTCAGCTACAAAAAGCTAATTTGAAACTAGTTGACACAAGTAATGCAGGAGATTGTTTTCTTTAAACGCGTTTCTATTCAAATATCCTGCACTTCGCAAATGATTTTTCGAATTGAGGACAAATAAAAGGAAGATCGAAATTTCATGTTATCATTTTGAAGTTATGTCTAGCGGAGTTCAAATATGGGACCACCTACAGCAGAATATGTAAACAAATATGANATGAGGACAAATGAAAGGAAGATCGAAATTTCATGTTATCATTTTGAAGTTATGTCTAGCAGAGTTCGAATATGGGACCACCTACAGCAGAATATGTAAACAAATATGAAATGTAAAACAAAAAATAAAGTAAATAAATAAAAAAAATATAAATAAAAAATAAATAAAATATTTTGTTTTTCCTATTGATATTTTATGTCCAGAAATAGTAAGTTACAAGTTAGTTACATCAAATGCAAGAGGTAACCATCCTTGACTATTTCGCGGCCATCGCTATACAAATATAGTTAGCTTTCGTCAAAGAATACATACAATAATAGTGACTTTTAGCTCGTTCCTAATCAACTTAAAGTTAGCTTATAGTTAGATACATTTCGTGCAGGGTAGGAATAAAGGCTACGCGCCCAATACCGTGCCAGTGTAATGCCGGGTCTTATATGCACGCAGAAATATTACACTTGTACGCATGTATGTATGTACATTATGATATAAAAACGTGCCAAATCGTGTATGTGTGACTGTACTTATATAATTGTATATATATGTACATATATGTATATGTATAAATACATGTGTAAAACAAGTAATAAAAAACAATAGCAAATAATTTTATCAACACGAACTCCAACAACAGGCCACTATAAGCTACAAAATTTTATTATAAAACATACACAAACGCGAATAACAGAATCAGAGGGCGCAAGTAGGGTTGCAACAAAAACAGTGGCGAGTAGTATAAGGATCGAAAATTACAAATTGGTTGCAAGACTGGAACTGATTGCCGCAGGGCAAGGCATACGCACGATGCTGAGTCCCCACTCGAGTGCACTCGACGCAATACCGATTTAACTGTTCAAAGCCGGCGGAGAAGCTCTTGTGCATGCTCTTTTTGTTTGTGACTCCATAATTCCGCAGATTTTCACAATACGTCGAATCAAGAAAAGGCCACTCTATAAGCAAGTCGGCAGGGACGCGAAGAAACTATGCATCTTGGATATGTCGTACGATGTTTCAGTTAAAAGACCCAACGAATGCAAAGGTGCCTCGAGCACAATGGAAGGACCATATTTGCCTGGGCCTCACTGTACCCCTGAAATTTATGACAATAGTTGACATCAAATTCCAGTTTTCATTAATTTCTACAACAGTCTTAAACTCCTACACCTTGAGGTAAAATTTTCTGATGATCATAAAAGGTATGCCCTTATTTGTTTTCGTCTGAACTTGCACCACTTGTCGGCGTTTTCAAAACTCCCTCTTCATCGGCTCACTGTGCTTATTTTTTTCAGTCATTCAGTTTTGCAACAGTTGTGCTACAATATTACTACTTTATTTTGTTGTGATTGTTATTTTTACATTTTTACCGCGGCTCGTATAACCATTGCAGACAATACATGTAACTACCTACATACCTATACAACCAACAAACATAACTATCACATGTGCGTAAGTACGAGTTTTACAAATTCCTTGTCAATTCGCTTGTTGCAAAAGCAATTATTGTTGTTATCACAATTCCAAGTGTGTCGTTTTATTTTTTGTAAATAAATATACTACTACAGCATCAATAGCGACATACACATACGTACATGAGAAGTGAACACTGAAACATGGAGCTTCTTCTTGGGTAACGTATCTGCATTAGGGTGGTCCAAAAATGCAAGTGAAAAAAATGGAAATTTGTATGCTCTCACCCCCTAGGATTGTTCTAAACCGACAAAGTTACACCCCTATTTTTTATTTTGAAATCTAAAAATATTTAGAGGTCTCTCAAAGCGCTCAAAGATGGATTTTATATCGGGAAAACACAACTTTTCGTAGAAATGGTATAGTTCTTGAAAATCAATATTTTTCCAGCAGAAAACTCTGTTTCTCTTAAAGAGATTCCCAGTAATAATACCCAATTATTTATTTAACCATTTTTTCATAGTAACTACATTTTATAGGTCCGCCAAAACCCCCGCCAAATGCCAGAAAATGCAAAGGGGGAGATAAAAAAAATCTTCAATAATCAAAAATGGTTACAAAAACAATTGGTTATTGTTGTTGGAAGTCGCCTGAAGAGAACCAGAGTTTTCCGAGCGAAAAATACTGATTTTCAAGAATTCTAAACCATTTCTACGAAAAGTTGATTTTTTTCCCATGTAAGTAAAATACATGGAAAACTTTGAGCGCTTTGAGCGACCTCTAAATAATTTTTTATTTGAAAAAAAAATATTTTTTTTCGATATAGAAGAATTCTAGTGGGTGAGGGCATTGAAATTCCGACTTTACTTATTTTCGACCACCCTAATCTGCATGCATATGTATAACATGGATGTCTCACCTTCATTTTTGCTGTGATTTTACATCCACTGAAACATATTTTGGCAAGTGTGCAAGTACATGAACCTGAAAATATACATTTGTATGTTAAAAAGCACTAGTTCGCTTTCAATTTGGCGTAAAAATTGCCTTCTCGCCCTTTCTTATTTAAAATGCGGAAACACCTACCCTGCAGTGAAAAGCCAAACCAGTTAGAAAAAATACTAGTTCATTAACTAGTATGTGCCTACCAGTTCGACAATTTCGAAGAACTTAAGCGATCAGCGACATCTGCCTTTGAATTGCCAAAGCCAAAAATAAAACGCAATTAATTGCTTTTCTTACAAATGTCGGCTGTGGCGTCACGTGAAGACTACCGGTTCTGGTTCTGAAATCGCAGGTTCGAGGCCGCTTGGAGGTGGTTAAGATTTTTAAAGTTAAATAAATGTAAGTAAAAACAATTTATTCAATTCATAAATAAATAACAAATTTGAAAATCTAATTGCATT
>NW_016160236.1:5820-22780 GCF_001687245.7 Rhagoletis zephyria | reverse complement strand
AAATTAAATATTTAAAAAAAAATCTTCCCAACATGTCCGCAGCAGCTAAAGCTGACCTCAAGCACCCCAATTTGCTTAGTTATTCGAGATGCATACAAAATTTACAACGCATTAAAAAGCAGTAAATAGCCTCTCGTACACTTAGAATATCCACAAAAAACAACAGAATTTTGCAGTTTTGGACTGCGCACAAAAGCCAATAAAATGTAAAGAAAGAACACAAAAAAGCTAGAAAAAATACAATAGTAAACAAATATGTATGTAGCAGCACACAAACCCAAACTCAGACAATGAAAATGACGGCATGCATTTGGAAGGAGTAACAAAGGACGGAAGGATAAACAAATGGCCGCATTGTCCAGGCGAAATGGACTCTAATGCTGTCTGATAAGTCCAAGGCTCATATGTGAATTTCCCACAGCAATTAAAATTTTTCGACAGCACCAAAGAAAAAAGCAAAACCAGAACAACAACAACAACGAAAAGAAAAACCAATACAACTCATGTAATACAACGATGAAAATTCAAGCCATCAACAAACAAAGAGGCGAAGTAAGGATAACAATGTGAATACTCGATGTGTATGTATGAAGGCACATACATACATACATATGTAAGTATGTGTAATAGCATAGCAAGAGGCAAAAGGTTGCAAGCACTAATAGAAGGCATTGACAAAAAGGACATATGCACATACATACATATATATGTATGTCCGAAAAGCAGATGCCCGAAATAAAGAGCGTACCGAATAAAATGGCAAAATTAAAAGGCTAGCAGACGGCAACACAATCACATAAAAAAAGAATGAGCTTGGAAGTGAGTGTGAGTAGAAGTACAGAGTGTGAGTATCCTTTTTTGCTATTGTGTCTGTGTAGTTATTATGTGAATTAGTTGAAGCATACGTATAGGGGATACGTGAAAAGAACTAGCCGCGGCAGAGGCAGCGAATAGTTTTAGTGTCAAAATTGACATTAAAAAAACTTTTTTGGAATATTAAGCTTACCCAGACTCTGAAGTAACAAACGAAATTCGAAATAGAAAAAAGAAAACAACGGCGATTGCATTAAGAGCGCCAAAGAGGAAATTAAAAGCTGCAAAGGACATTCAAGTGGCAAATGGCGAATTTGAGGCGATTGTGGTGCACAAAATACCACTTGAATGTGAAATCTGAGCTGCATGTAGATAAAGGGACACATACGATTCGGTATGTATACATGTAAGTATGTATCCACTAAAAAAAAATATTGCATTGTCCTGTAGAGAAGTTAAGAATCGTTGGACCTTACATTTACTACTAGGGATTCAGCTAGATTGTAGTAGAAATCATTATAAAAATATAGTAAGGTAGAACCGCTGAGAGTCACTTTTAAAATTCTTGACGTTTCCAAACAATTTAATTTTTAAATTTACTCACAAACTCAAACACACATTTTCATTTTCAATCTCAAGCAACAACAATTTCGAACAATTGCAATTTTTTATTTTCACTTTTATGTGATTTTAAAATGTTGGCAAACTTCAAAAAAAAATCATGGCCGACAAATTGAGAGAACGGTTCTACCTTGCTATGTTTTTATCATGGTAGAAATAGCCTATTTTCTTGTGAAAAAGTTTGAAAGAACAAAATATATAGTTTTGCAAAATTTTATTTCGAAAAAATTTTCATAAAAATAACTAAAGTATTTATAAAAGTATAACAAAATTTGGCTAAAAATTATATTTTTTTCTTTCAGCTACAAAACTAAATACTACTTCGTTGATTCTTTATTTGTGTGAAAATAACCTTTAATAAAACGTTATGTACACATTTTCAGTTATGTGTGTGAGCTGAGATATAATGAGCATCCTTCAACGACCAACAAATGACAACAAAAAATATACAAACACTATAAAGGATATCTGCTACAGTAGACAAAAACTCATTCACAACAAAATGGTGACATTTTGTGCGATTTTGATGGAATGATATACATATGTACATGCATATATGAGATTTTTCCATTGTTTTACCCACGTTCGGATGCATATATGGCAGTTAAATTCAAATCCGCGCTTTATAGTTGCCCAAGATTAAATGCAGTAAAATTGTATTTCAAAATTACAACATGTTTTTTGTGGCAACAGCAAAAATAATTGCTTTTTAATCTGCGTTTAAAAATCGAAAGAGAGTGATTGTATTTTATGAAGGTGATGAAATTCATCGCTCACACATGCACGTATAAATATACTACATTTACTTTCACACACACCCATGTATAAGAACGTACTCAAACTCATGAGCTGCAGCCAACCTATACGTATGTATTGTATTTTAAATAATTGATGATATCGGAAATTGTATCTGCTTCCTGCGCTCATTTACTTTTATGCTTGGAAAAAATGCGAATATTTCCATTGGCAATCTTTGGCGAAATAGTTTATGCGATAAGCAAACTCATTTATTTTATCCGTTTTGGTGGAATTTAATGCACATACATGTATTGGTTTTATTGAAAAGTTGTGCATTTTAATGTGCAGAAAACAAAATTTGGTAAAGATGGATTTTCATGGCAACCACTGAGATTCATTCATGGCGAAATTCCTTGTAAGTTGGGGGAATACGGATATGGATATGGAGGAACATGGATGCGACTGTGGATATGGGTATGTATATGGATATGGATATACATAGATATGGATCTGAATACCTATAAATATACATATGTATATAGACTTCGATGTGGTCATTGATATGGATATGAACATGGATATTACTATATTACGTTTGATGGTGGCGCCTCTTCAAATATTTCCGTCGGCGTTTTGTTCTTCTTTGGGAGGTATTTAATCACACTGCTGTACTATAATTTCGTACAATACGCGGATGACTCTCACATAATAATGTTTATGGCTCGATTACTGAACGCGTGTTGATGTTAATGACATGAAATTCGATATTTATACTAATAAGGATATTAGAAATGAATGACATGCAGGACAAGACATAAATGATACTTATAGAAACTTACTAGAAGAAAGCCAGATGTAATTTCCGCAATAAGAAGAGAGAGGCCCAGACGTGAGGGCGAAGAGCAAGGAATGCTCGTCGAAACGGAAATGCCCGAAAATTTTACCATACACTAAGACGACTTAGAGAGGTTTCAAGGCAAGGGCAAACTCCTGCAAGAACAACTGATGACCAGAACTTACTTAAATTATGGAGAGAACTGGTCAGATGAACGCATGCCCGACGACTGGAATTTAAGTGTGCTCTGCCCAATCCACAAAAAAGGCGACCCCGCCAAACGCGATAACTACCGTGGAATCAGCCTTCTAAGCATAGGTTATAAGGTCTTATCGAGTGTATTGTGCGAAAGACTGAAGCCCACCGTCAACGGGCTGATTGGACTTTATCAGTGTGGCTTTAGACCCGAAAAATCCACCATGGATGAGGTATTCACAAATACGCCAAATCTTGGAAAAGGTCCGCTAGAAAAAAATCTATAATCACCATCTATTTGTCGACTTCAAAGCCGGTTTCAACAGCACTAGAAGGAGTTTCTTTTACGCCGCCAGACTGAATTTAGCGCCCCAAGTAACTGATACGGCTGTGTCAAATGACGTTGAGCAATACCACCAGCTCTGTCAAAATTGGGAAATACCTTTCCGAGGCGTTTTCCACCATCCGAGGTGTTAGACATGGCGACTCCCCTTCATGTGATTTCTTTAATCTGATGTTGGAGAAGACAATAAGCGCTTTAGAACCCCTCTCTACAAGTCACTCATCATGCCCGTGCTGAAATATCACGCAGACGCATGGGCAATGACAACATCCGATGAAGCATCTTTTGGAGTTTTCGCAAATAAGAAGAAATGTACCTAGGCTCAAAACTCTTTAGCCTCCCCTCGTAGGTATGGATATGGAAATGGTTACTATTAGTGATAGTTATAAAAATAGGAACATTAATATGAATATATCTAAACTGTCCATTCAAAAACGCCCTATCTCAGCACATTTTCTATATATTTTCGTTGGAGATAAGGCGCTTTCGAACCGAATTCTCAGATAGGGGTTTTTTTTAAGAAATTCTGAAATAGGGCGTTCTTTAATTAAATTTTGAAGTAGGGCGTTCTTGAAAAGTAATCTGAGATAGGTAATTTTCGAACTGGTTGCCGAGATAGGTCGATCTTCCACTCAGCCATCAATATGTAGATGTCGATAAAAATACGAATATAAGCTTTAAGTATCAACAAATTTTAACACTTTTTTATTTTGACTTAGCTTTGTCATTTATTATGTTCTACTGCTTAATTAAGCCATTCGCTGTTGCACAATCTCTTATCCTCACTTGCCACCCAACTCCTGATATGTTCATGCTACTGTTCGCACAAAACGCACAAGTGAATAATGTTGCTCGTCGCTGCTGATTGCGGGTGTTTTGATTGTAAAACAAATTGCCAACATATTATGCTCAATAGATACATGTGTGTGTACAAATCGGCGTGGCAGCAATAACAATCACTTCAAGACGGCGAGCCTCAACTTATACTGCAATAAAGCGAAGAAGTTGCGCAAAAAAAAAAGTGAATAAATGTTGATATCTCCACAATAACCAGTGCCAAACAACGCCACAATTGCAAGCGGAGCAGAACGAGCAGCAGCAACAACAGCAGTTAAAATCACAAGAACAACTAGTAGAATAAATCGCCGCCAGCAATGGGTTGGCGCCTTCACTGTCATTTTCACTATTTCATGCGTCTCTGGCGCGTTTTGCATGCACTTAGGCACACACACACATACATACATGCATCTCTCTTTCTTTTGTTGTTATCTTCATGCTTGCTGCGGCATATGGCATGTGGCATGCCGCATGTGCATACCACATACGCGTGTGCATCGCTTGCAACACTAAACACTGATAGTTCCTGCGCGGCTGGTGTGGTTTAGCTATGGAGTAACCACTACTGTAGCCTCTTCTCCGCTTTCGTGTGCTCCTCCTCGGCCTGACGCTCTTCATTATCAGCCAACTTTATGTGCTTGTTTTTGTTACAACACCAACGTTGCGTTGCTAATTTACAAATTCAATGTCACGCATTCGTGAAGTAGCGATAAATTTTTGCTACTGCTGCGGTGGCGATGTTGCTGTCGCTGCCGCTGCCGTTGCTTTTGTTGTTGCTCTTTTGCTTTTTTAAGTGCTGTGGCTACACAAATACCCATATGCAGATGCATGCTGTTGTGTTTGTTGTTGCATTTACACGCATGTTAGCTCTGTGTTGCTGCAGCCTCACCGAAAACTGAAGGCTGAAAAGCAGGCGGCAACGAAATAATCATGCCACTGCTGCTGGCGGCAACGAATTGGTGTTGGTTGCTCCTAAATGTTGTGGCTGTTGATTTTATTGTTGCAATCGCTTCTTTGGCTTTGTTGCAACTCTTGCTAGAAACGCATGAGCAGCAGCCATGTCGGCTGCAATAAATTTAACGCGTCATTATTTGTTGCTGCAACAATGAAAACAGGCGTAGCGGCGCGCCAAAATGTTGTTGGTGTGAAATTTGTTTGTTTTTGTTGGTTTCGCAGTTGCTTTGCGATAGGCAGTAATTTGTGGCTTAACTGAAGTGTTGATTTTAATGTAAATTTGTATGGGGATTTGTGGACATTAATCTATAGATTGTAGTAAAATTTAAGAAAGGAGAGCGATGCCATCGGGCGGTATTCGCCTCAACATTTCGCCCTGTGAAACATAACCGAAAAGAAATTCGCATCACCTAAATGACAAATAAAAAATACGAAAAAATTTCTCCCCAAATTTTTTCATTTCCTGACAATTACCTGCACGAAAAGTGAAGAAACAAAGCCATTTTTTCACCGACAGGTGATTTTAAGACCGGCGGAAGTGTCAAAATTGGTCCGGGAGTGCCTGACCTCCCTCTCAATTGCATCGAAATATTTACAAATTTGATAGAATAAAATCACTGAGCGAACTTTGTCCGAAGAAAGTTCGCTGTCAAAATTAAAACACAATGCAGTATATGATTTTGCACACAACCAAAGCGACGACGACGTTCGTCTGACGAAGTTCGTCTGACGAAGTTCGCCGAGAATAGATATATTTTTTTATTTTGCTGCTGCTACCGATCACAGACAGATATCCTTCATATCAGCTCAGCGAACGTTGGGCGAAAATTCGGATATGCAAATTTGAAAGGTCATTTTGGCCTTCTATTCAAATAAGCTCTTTATGCTTGCAAAGCTAGAGATTTTTAATTTTGTAGGAGTTCTAGCAGGTTACAATGCGATTTGAAATCACAACTGATCTTTACTGGAAAATTATGAGTTTGATTCATCTCAAGACTTCCTACCGTTTATGTTGTATTTATTTATTTATTGTATTTCTGTTAGCTATGTGGAATTGCTTTCGCATACCTTTCATGAGTGCTGAGAGGTTGTGGGACCACCACGGAGTTTTCAAGTGGTTGTTGGGTTTGGTCTCCCTACATCTTTTATGGCGTCGTTGGACGTATTTACTCTATCTTTTATAATATCTGCCACTTCGAGGAGCGCCGTTGTTGTTATAGTTTCTTCTCACAGCGGCCGCACCTCGGCAGGCAATAGCTAACCTCCGAGCAGGCGGCGTAACATTCTAGGTCGCTTCATTTGTGTTATGACATTAGGACGTACACCACAAATTGAAGGTGAAGCTCGGCCAAACACTTAACAAAAGTGTAAGCGCCAAAATATTTATTATGTTTATCATAAACCTGTTCTCTTTATTCGTGAACTAGTCTGTCGTCATCAGCCATTGTCCGGGATATGGTTGCTTTTCTGAATATTTTAAGATATGCAAGGAAATACATTTCTTATTGCAGTCCACCACACCAGCTAGCCTCTGACAGAGGCAAAAGAGATAGCTAATGTCTGCGGCACTAATCGTGGTTCCGCTACTTAGCATTTCTTCAGCAGTTTGAGTATGGTATCAGGAGATATTATTGCTAGTAACGCTGCCTATTTTTCAGAATAATTATTTGCTTTATTCTGGTTCCCAATTCTATTGCCTAAGGTTTGGCACAGCTCTTAGGGCTGGTTTCTCCAACTCAACTTAACTTAGTTTATCCACTTTTTGGACTTAAGTCAAAAGTTAGCCTACGTTTTACACAGCTTATTCGTGACTAAGTTATGAAAATTGGCTTAACTAAGTTAAGTTGAGTTGGAGAAACCAGCCCTTACTCTCGGAGTCTGACTGCCGTAATACCAGCAATTGGCGACATATAAGATTAAATGCTCTCCATTCGCTCACAGATTTTTTAAACTTCTGTCGTTATTAACGCAAAGGAAATATTTTTATCTTCGTTCTCTTTTCCTGTTTGCTAATGATTTCCTATTAAAAATGGGCGGCAGAGTAGCAATTATTAAGCATCACTGTAGACCACTTTACTCAAAATATTATTCAGTTAATTACTTTTCTTAAAGTTACAAATTTAATAAACGACATGCAAAGCAAAAAGTGAAAATTCAAACACATAATTTAATACTTCACTAATTCACTCGCATGAAAGAGCATAAATATTTGCAAACTGAATATTTTAACTAAGCCGTCTTTACACACTTAGAAGCCGCATAATTATGTATGTCAAAATATGAAAGTGGGCATTGATTGCATTTACAGACACTCTTTTATAGTATACACATTAGGGTGGTCCAAAATAAGTAAAGTCTGAATGGTTAAATAAATAATTAGGTACTATTATTGGTCATCTCCTGAATAGAAATAGAGTTTTCGAAAGAAAAGTATTGATTTTCAAGAATTCTATACCTTTTCTACGAAAATTTTGTTTTTCCCCATATAAAATACATGGAAAACTTTGAGCGCTTTGAGCAACCTCCAAATAGTTTTTGATTTCAAAATAAAAAAATAGGGATCTTTTTTTCGTTATAGAACAATCGTAGTGAGTGAGAGCATAAAAAACCCGACTCTACTTTTTCAAATGCATTTTTGGACCACCCAAATATATATTCATGCCTAAGTAAGTAGAATAACAAGTAAGAGCAGCACTGTCTTCGGCTATGCCGAAGACTTCATACCTTTCATGAGCATCTGAAAATTTTACTTGAACAGATTACTGCATTTGAATAAATTTATATATTCACAGCAGGCATAGATAGAGGAGATACATATATCATATATCATATCTAAACAATCAGAGGTATGGAAGATATACCTTATATAGCACCAATCTAAGTGATTTTCACTACTGTGTGATCGGTACGTAAACCGGTAGCACAATTTTGTTGGGTTTGGCTTCCTACATAAAGGAGATACATATATCGCAAAAACTGGTATCTGAACAATCAGTGGTACAAGAGATTATGATTATACAGCATAGATTTTGACGATTTTCTCAGTAGACTTTGTATTATTATTTAAAAAATAGCTTACGAAATTTATCGGTTTTAGCTGTCCAAATAAAGGAGTTTTACAGTAAAACCCCATATCTGAACAATCAGTTGTATGGGGGCAATAAACAGGTTATAGTGACCCGATCTTTGTTAATTTTATTGTAAACTTTCTGTTGATAATGAGTGAAAATAGGGCGAAATTTCATGTTTCGAGCTACATAGATGGAGTAGTTATAACAAAAAATCGCATATCTGAACAATCAGTTGTATGGGAGCTATATGTAAAAGTGACCCGATCTTTGTTATTTTCACTGTATATTCTGGTGTTAATGGGTGGAAGTATTGCAAAATTTCATGTTCCTAGGTGCATAAATGGAGGAGTTATAACGAAAATTCTCATAACTGAACAATCAGTTGTATGGGAGATATATGTTATAGTGACCCGATCTTTGTTATTTTCACTGTAAGTATTCTGTTAGTAATGAGTGAAAACGGTGCGAATTTTGATGTTTCTAGCTGTATAAATGAAGAAGTTATGGCAAAAAATCTCATATCTGAACAATCAGTTGTATGGTGGATATAGGTTGTAGCGACCCGATCTTCGCCATTTTCACTGAAAGTATTCTTTTGATAATAAGTGACAACAGTGCAAAATTTCATGTGTCTAGCTACATAAATGGAGGAGTTATAACGAAAAATCTTATATCTGAACAATCAGTTGTATGAGAGCTATAGGTTATAGTGACCCGATCTTTGTAATTTTTACTCTAACTTTTCTGTTGATAACGGGTAAAAGTAATACAAAATTTCATGTTCCTAGCTGCATAAATGTAGAAGTTATAACAAAGAATCTCGAATCTGAACAATCGGTTGTATGGAGGCTATAGGTTATAGCGACCCGATCTTCGCCATTTTCACTGTAAGCATGTTTTTGATAATGGATGGAAATATTGCGGAATGCCATGTTCCCAGCTGCATAAATGGAGAAGTTATAACGAAAAATCTCATATCTGAACAATCAGTTGTATGGGAGCTATATGTTATAGTGGTCCGATTCTTCCGGTTCCGACAAATGATTAATACATTATAAAAATACACCCACCTACCAAATTTTATCCGGATATCTCGAAAACTGAGAGACTAGATTGCATACAAACAGACGGACAGACAGACAGACAGACAGACAGACAGACAGACGGACAGACGGACAGACGGACATGGCTAAATCGACTCAGCTCGCCGTTCTGATCATTTAAGTATACATTTTAATGGGTCTATCTCTTCTTATTCTTCTTATAATACCATTTCATGCTCATGAAAGGTATAATAAGAACTTGCTTCACATAAACAAGCATATTCAAAGAATAAAGTATGTATTTATTAAATTTTCAACACACTAAGCTCTTGAGCTCACTTATTAGCAGCATTTAGCAAGAAGCAAGATATTGCTATATTGCTGCAATTAAGAGTAGGTACATATAACGCAAGTTTTCCATAGTTCCACACACTTTGGGAAAATTCTAATTTATTTAATACTGCGCTTTGCATTCTGAATGCCGTATATGTACTATAATGTGCATACATGAAAAGCAAAAGTTACCAACTAAGTTATTATATCATCAACATATAAAGTATTTACTAAAAATTTAATTATGTTTGACTACTTATTGTTAAATTTAATTTAAATTAATTTTCTGCTAAACACATAAGACAAATTTTCAGACAGGGCTACAATTTGCGTTAAAACTTCCTTTTAGGGTAATTGTGGCAGCTTGTAGGCGGCGGTTATGTGGCGGCCATTTGCATCGTTTAAGCAAAAAAATTTATGGTAGGTTATGTATTTGCACTGTAAAAAAAAAGCAACCAAATTCAAAACTGAATAGGAATCAAAGTTATTTTTGTTTAATATTACTATGTCATTGCTGATATATTCGCACTGTCATAACAGGCGAGTGTTAAGGATTAGATTCGTGGTATGATTATTTCGCTCGAAATGGAATGCGACGTAGTCAGAGCTGAAAATTACTAGCTGCTTCAGTTAAAAGCCTGGTGCTCAGCTGTAGTGTTAAATGCCAGCGGCACAAAAGCCTCGCTCGCCGCAAGATTTTGTGAACTGTTGACGGAGATACGGGGACCGTGCCTGGTAGAGAATGTGAACCAGACAGAAGCAACGGTGCTAAGAAGAAAGTTCCCGCACCAGTAGATAATGGAGAATACGATTATGATGACAACGGTGAGAATTACGATATTGGCAATAACGTGGTCAGCGAGGACAATGGTTTGAACAACGGATCGGACAATGGCTAGAACGATGGTGCGGACAATGCAAACGATTGTGGTGATGTGCGTCAGGATTCCGATGCCTTGCTTCGTATTGGTAGTGATCGGTATGGCAGTGGACGGTATGGAAGACGTGCTTTAATATCCCCATAGCCTTCTGAATATTTCCCATTTAATGGTGGATTTCCACTAGACAGTAAATGACAAAAAATGGTAAGTTGGGCATTAAGAAATATTCGTGTCATTACGTTAAGCAAAAATAGTTATTAAGTTCATTTCCACATGGCATTTTTAAAAGGGCACCAATTTTTTGTTATTTCAATCCCCAGTGGAAATTCGGCTATGGATGGTATACAAATTTGTACGAGTATAATTCATAAAACGATTTTTTAATGCCGAATTTTTACTAGGCATTAAAATGACAAAAATTTACAATGTTTGCCACAGTGCCTAGTGCCTAGTGGCAATCCAGCATAAGTACTTTTTAAATGACTCTAAGTAGTTCTTCGATCTTTAACAGAAAAGACAGATCTATCTCTGGTACAAATTATATATTCCCTATGATAGTCGAAACTAATCTTGGTGTGGAGAAAAACTCGTGAGTCATTGACTGTGTTAAGACGCTGGAAGCTAGCATCTGTACCGTACTCATAAAAAATGTTATCGGACAACCCGACCGCAGAAATGTTATGTCGTTACATTTTCGGAAATTTAACATTAATCCGTTACATTAATTGGTGGACAATGAAAGTAAAGATGCCCACAAATTTAATGAAATTTCTAAGAGCAAAAGGATCTCTCTACACTTCGTGCAAATAACCTTCAGAACTTCACTAAGTTGAAAAACACGCGGCGAGGTTTTTCGGTACCAGCCCAAATCTAGAAGCGATTGCAGTGCCAACAAGGAAGTTTAAGATTCCAATGCTGTGTATAAAACTTTGTTTGTACAATCCGTTTTATCCATTTCCACATATTAACCGTCAAGAACAAGCCACGTGTGCGGTTTAAAATGCATGAATATGTCCGTGTGTGCAAATGCTGTTAAAATAACGTTCACATAGACAGTATAAAATTTGAATTATTCAATGAAAAAGTGGGCGTGAAGTGGTCCAAGCACATGAATTACATACATGCATGAAGTACATTTAAATGTTCGTTTAAATTATTCAGTTTTATGTGGCCATACGCATATATATACTTACATACATACAAACGCATTGCAAGCTTGCAGCTGTTTTGAAAATATTCAAACTCAATCAAAGGAGCAAGAGTCGAGCAATTTCAGCTGGCAGCTTGAAGTTAGAATACCTACATATGTGCAAACGTACCACCCAGTCGGCAAAACGAAGAGCGCTTTTAAATAAACGCTTTCAGTTAGGGATTTTTCAATAAGACCTCCCAGCTGGAAATTCTCTAGGCAAAACGATGATTTCGTCTATATCCTGGCTATATTTCTGTAAATGACATTTTCTTTACAGTGCCAAAACAGGTCCTGACATGGATAACCTTTTTACAGAAAATCTGTTCCGACACCAATAAATTTTCCTGACAATGTTCTAACTCAATAGAATCTGTTGGATTTTCTCTAGTACGTTTAAGTTTGCAGCGCTAGAACAGTATCTGTCATGAGGCAGTCTTTAAATCACAACCTTGACGAGCACAGAATACGTTGTCCTGAAACAAGTTTATCTTATTAGAGCCTGGACTGGCTCCAGAATAATAATAGCTTCCCCTAAGATAATCACTTTTGGTGTTGGGAATATTTCCTTAATTGAGATACTTTTCTGGCTACTTTTTTCTGACAAGGTTTTGCTTGATATCGTCATCACAAGCTCTAGAAATTGATGGTCATACAATAACAAACTATGAGGGCCCTGTGTATTTTCTCCGATGCTATACTTTTTGCAGCAGAGGTTAGACCGACTGTAGCACACAAGAACTCATCCGGGATTTTCACTTCTGCAGCTCGAGAGATTTTATCGGTATAACTGATCTCTCTTAGTTCCCCGACTCCACACCGTGATTCGGGCAACGGATCCTGGTGCTAGCTAGATATTCCGGACAATGATTTCCTTGTCACCAACAGTACAAGCTCTGGTAATCGACTGCGATAGCAAATGAGATAACATGTTCGAACTTTAGTCCTTGGTCTTAAGAGACTCTCTCAATAATGGTTATCACTCACAGTGTCTCGGACGGTGTTAGCAGAAGAAGGCCTTCACAACAAAGCGAAAAAGAGGCTATTTAGGTTTACAAGACGGGACGTGTTTAGAGCAATGCACTCGTGGCTAGCTCAAATTTCAGAATAGGCTTTGTTCAGAAATGTATGAAAGGGAAGAATTTCTTCAAGGGGACTCTATGGGAATTCCGAATAGTAATTTGACAGTTCATTAGACGGAAGCAGTTTAGAATCACTGGGTACTGGCTGCTTGGAGCAAGCTTTACCTTTGTGTCTAGTGGCTCGATATTTTTCCTTGTCTGACACTGGAAGGAAGAAATCAATTCTGACTAGCGCCAGATGACAGATAAGAAAGTGTACCTATTGCCAATACAATCAAGATCAAATAAAGAAAATGATCACATAAGGCGTATGGGCTAGTGCGTGGAGTAGCCGGATCAAATTTGCACTGTATCCTGATTGATAAGGATAGCCGTTTAAAAAGGCTTTGAAACTCTGGATATGCCATACAACCAAAAAAATAATAAGGAATCGATCTATTCAAAAGCTCAAAAATAGAGCCGTCTTGAAGGCATTCTTTTTCCTTAATTGCCCGACTGGGTATGCATGCTAACGTGCACATATCTATCTATGTGAATTCATAAGCTGATATACATACATATACTAGCAAAAGCACGTGCTCTCACGCATACAAACTTACTTGCATATGGTGAAATATAAATTTTCTCGAAAGAGAAGTGGAAGGCGTGAGGGGCGCACACACTCACATGCGGCCACCCACATCCGTAAGAGGCGCCGCCATACAGTTGTCGCTGCTGATGCATACTTTAGATGACATCTTGTGAAATTATGAGAATCTTGGGTATATTAAATCATTTAAAGATGCCATTTGCCAACCCATTTCCGTTTCCTCTACAATAAGGTATGCATGTAGAAGAAGGCGCTCTGCGCTAAAGCAGTCATATGTACGACCATTAATACATACAAATGTTCCATATACAGACACACTTGCACGCAATATATATATACATATGTATGTCTGAAATTGAGCCACAAACTGAGATAGCAATGTCGTGCTGCCTTGAAAAGGAGTCAGTGTCACAAGTATGTCTTTGAAATGGTCCAGACGCAGCTGTAGAACAGTCATAAATATTTAGTTGATGGCAACTGTGTGGCTTTGAGTGTATACACATGTATATATGTGAGTTCACGAGTGTGTTTGTACAATTCTAAAAGTATACTTTTCCTTACAAGTTAAGTAATCCTTTGATCGCAAACGCAAACATACAAACAAGCAATTTATGAATGTATTTTTATATAAGACATTTATATGTACCAATGTATGTATGTTGGCCAACAAAAATTTCATAATGGAAAAAACTTCATTACAAATGTTTAAATTAATACATACATATAAGTTAAGTAATAGAGTTGTAAAATAATGCGCGTGTGTGTCTCTGCGCTATACATCTGTCACAGCTGGCATACATTCAGGCGCTCGAGCCCCGCATTCTGTGTCATCTTCCTACTTTTTTGGTATGCGAAATCGTTTGCTTCGCATTCGTAAGTGTGTCCACTGGCGAATCGCATGCCAATACACATATATACATAAATTTGTATGTATGTATATACGTACAAATGTCAGTAAATGAATAATGCGCATAAATGTCACGTACGAAGGCACATAAGCACAGATATCCCTACATAGTCGCATTTCAAAAATACATTGCAAACTGAAAATTTATACGTGCAAGTGTAGCACAAATACATACATATGTATCCATACAAATATGCTTGAATTTAAACACGCACTCAGCTACAATATTATCTCAGTTAAATACAAAGCTATGTAGTATGTTTGTATGTTGGCCTTCGTATCCGTCTATGCATTTTAAGCAAGCTTGAGTGTCTACTTGCCTGCTTGGTTAGAGCATTTGAACCAGCGAGTTTTACATGCTAGCTTGTATATGTATACATGTACATACATTAGACCGTACTACCATACAATCAAACTAAGTCTAAAGTATTTTTGCAAGGCAATTTCGAAGAATAAATCCTTTTTTTGCAGAACCTAGGGGTTCGATGAAACCTTCATTCGGAAATATTTGTTTAATATTGCTACTAGAATAATCGCAATACTTCCTTAGAAAAAAATTTATGATATTTGGGAGCTCTAATTTACTGACATTAGTATGGTATACTACGGTACTAACAACTGCGATCTGGTAAGTACTAGAACGGGATACTTCAGTTCAATGAACCTTTTAACGAAAAAATATCGATATACCATACTTTAAGATCCGACAGCAAATGCAGAAAAATTGAAGAAATATGAGAAAAGGCGACAAATGCTTCCTGTAATAAAGAAACGGAATTCCTTTAGAATCGAATACATACCCACTTAGCAAAAGTTTTATAGTTTTTCGTGAGATTTAATTTACCGACATTAGGTTACAATGTTAGGGTGAGAAGAACTGCGATGTTTTTGGTAAGTACTAGAACGGGAACAAACCGGAATTGTGTCTTCGAGATAAGCACATTGATATCATACTTTATATGTACGACTGTAAATGCGAAATAAGTAACGAAAAATGCAAAACGGCGACCAATAAGTTCGAACAAAAAAAAACTAGTTTTCGAAATTGCTTTGCAAAAATACTTTAGATGCAAACTTTTTTCTGATACGGCCTAATGTACAAATATGCTGTAGATAGGTATTCACGAGTGTTTAAAATACTTTTTGTCGTACTTTCAATAGCCGCTGCATGCATATTTCTACTTATTCACTCACGCACGTAACTTTTAAAGTAGTTTAAACACATTTTCGCATATAAAAGTATGTACATTAGGGTGGTCCAAAATTACACCGGTGGGCGGGAGAGGGGGGTAAATTGAAAATGTTAAGCTCTCGCCACCTAGGACTTTTCTAATAGGAATAAAGTAAAATCGTATTATTTTGATATATAATTTACATTTAGAACTGCCTGAAACCCAGGAAGGTTTCCCTATTTTTTATATGAGGAAAAACCACTTTTTCGTTGAAATGGTATAGACTTCTTTAAAATCAATATTTTTCATTCGGAAAACTCGGTTTTTATATAGGAGACTTCCAATAACATTGCCCAATTGTTTATTTAACCATATTTTATCCAACTATTTTTTATAGGTCTGCTAAAAACCTCAAAAAATTCAATGGAGGGACCCATACAAAAATGTTAGTATTAAAAAATAGTAAAATAAAAAATTTGGTATTATTACTGGATATCTCCTGAAGATAAGCAGAGTTTTCCGATCGAAAAATATCGATTTTCAAGAATTCTGTACTATTTTTTCGAAGAAATGTTTTTTCTTTATACAAAATGCAGGGAAAACTTCATAAGCTTTGGGTCAGTTCTAAAAAAAATTCTAAAGGGTGAAAGCTTAACATTTTAACATTTAATTTGTTTTTTCAGGACCACCCTAATGTGCATGCATATGCATGACATATGTACTTGTTTGTGTTAAGTGACATTGAAAATTAAGTAAAGAAAAAAATTCCACCACTTTTGTGAAAAACTTTAAATTAAATTAAACTGCTGCATAAGTGTGTTAGCAATATGCTCCAGTGAAATTTTTGTAAAAGCAACAAAAGCTTTGGATTGTGACATACATACGTATTCATTTCTTTTGCACTTATTTTTATGTGGGCTTTATTAAATTTAAGTGGAAAAATTTTGATAGAAAAATATATGTCAGCAAGGGATAGTTTTCAGAGATAGGCATACATTCATATGTGTGAATAATATATTGAACATGCAAGCAAGTTTCTTAGCGCTTTTGGTTGGTGACTTTAAAGCCTTATTCAGAGACATTTGCGTAATGCATTTTATTTAAAAATTTTCCATTGTTGGCTTTGGCTTTTTATTATCCTTCGTGCGACGCATACGACTTTCGCGTTAGAAACTCTACGTCTTTAGACGCTATCCAAGGATCGATCCAATTTTTCGGTTCCTCGATGTTTTTGGCAAAAACAAATTCAAATTCCGATTTCCCAGACCCCAAGAACCCCAGAGGGACGTTCTTTGGGTATAAATACTTGCATTTAAATCAACTTTAATTGTTTGAAATTAGTAAAAAACGCTTAAAA
>NW_016160236.1:0-5452 GCF_001687245.7 Rhagoletis zephyria | reverse complement strand
ATATTGGACATGCAAGCAAGTTTCTTAGCGCTTTTGGTTGGTGACTTTAAAGCCTTATTCAGAGACATTTGCGTAATGCATTTATTTAAAAATTTTCCATTGTTGGCTTTGGCTTTTTATTATCCTTCGTGCGACGCATACGACTTTCGCGTTAGAAAACTCTACGTCTTTGAACGCTATCCAAGGATCGATCCAATTTTTCGGTTCCTCGATTGTTTTTGGCAAAAACTAATTTCAAATTCCGATTTCCCAGACCCCAAGAACCCCAGAGGGACGTTCTTTGGGTATAAATACTTGCATTTAAATCAACTTTAATTGTTTGAAATTAGTAAAAAACGCTTAAAATCGCCAACCTTTTAAACACCTTAAATCTAGGTGGGCGATATGTATATTAAGGCAAAATGAAAGTTCTCTTCTGATTTGAATGATCGAGGACTTGTTTTTTTCCTAACCTGACATCCAAAGCCAGCAAGTGTGAACCGTTAATTTTAATAAATAAGTTGAATAAATAAATATTCACGCCTCCTTATTTAAATTTGGTTTACTTTGTTGCCCAAAGGTATTTTCCTCTACAGAAATGTATGTGTGTATGTATGTATGAAAATCTGTTTGCTTGGGATAAGGTTCCACCTGTTTTCACACTTCAATAAAAATTTCATTTAAGTGCACACATTAGATGGTGGCGCCTCGTAAAATTAGAATTTTAAAAATAGTAGACAATATATTCAAGAATGCAAATAAAATATTAAACAAGTTAATACCTATGAGACAATTATTTTAAAAAATATTCATGTGCAACAAAAGGTTCCATCAATTAAATTGACAACATAATAATAATAAAAGAGAAAAAAGTTATAAAAGTAACAGCAGGAAAGCAACGACAAATGCGCGTTGACCTCAAATGGGTGGACGACCGCCCGAAGAGAGGGGTGTCACCAATGCACACAACAATAACATACGTATATACATATGTATGTTTGTACGTGTGCATACATATGTATGTATGTGTGAGTGAGGAGCATTATGCCAACGTGACTCTACGCCTCCACTGCGGCTCCTCTGCTTGCCTTCGGCGTATTGGAGCACACACATATGTATATATTGTATGTATGTATTATTTATGCGTGGAGCCCCCGTTTGGGTCAGCTGAGTTGAACGGTCAAAAATTAAAATTCTATTTATTTAACAGCAAGTGAGTGATAGCACAAACAACAACAACAACAATAACACAGCAGCAGTAAAATCAACGGCCGGCACATGTGTCGAATGTTTGTAATTCGTATGTAAACAAGAAGCAGCAGGAGGAAATTATTAAAATTGAGTCGGCGACACTCGGACACCACAGCGACGCGACAAAATTGATTCAGAACGAAAATTACGAGTTTACATTGAATATAAATTAATAAAGCTCACATTGCAAGGCAAATCACAATTTCCAGCTGTGTGTGTGTGTTAAAATTCAATTATTGAAAGAAGCACAAAAAACAACAAGCACAAGTGAAACAATAAAATTGTTTTTTTTTTTTTATAAAAAAAATATGTGTGCTTTCGATTTTATTTTTGCCATCGGCAACCAACTAAATATCAGCTCTTCATATTGATTTGGGAATTGGAGCAACTTTTGTATGAAAAAAGTGAGTACGTGCTTACACGCATTTACTGTTTGTCTGGCCACTCAGCCCGGCTCATTTCACACAAACAAAAACTGAATGGACTCAACCTAGTCGCTGTCTCTACTCCCAAGCTTGGTTAAATGTTTAACATCACAAACGAAAATATTTGATTTAAATTTATTTTAAAACGATTATAACACGTTCATATGTCCGTCCATCTACGAGTAGAAAATCACTTTTGTGCCTGATGAGAATACTCGTAATTCAATTAAATCCATTGCTGGTTTTTTGGTATGTTTGTATGTATGCACGTACGTACGTAGTTTTTTCAGCTTACTTTTAAATAAACGCAAAGTTTTTCCCAAAAAAAATGTTTGTCTAAATTTGTTGAATTTTCCTCAATTTAATATAAAGCTTGAAAGTGTGACTTATATGGTTTTGGTTAAAGCTTGTACGGTATTTTTATAGAAAAATAGCAAAAAGAAATTAGCTCGAAAATCATTACGAATATTTGAAGAAAAAAAAATAAACACGTGGTAATTTTTTGAGTCACTGTATATTGGAATTGGTCCTGCAGCAACTGAGTAGAGAGAAGGATGAAGAACACATATGTATATAGCAAATTTTTTACCGCTGTCCAACACTGGCTAGCACAACATAATAATATTAAGTCTATCGGAATCAGAAATTTCATGAGATTCATTAAGAGTACCGTTTGGTTTTACTTGAGACCATGGAGTAAATAAAGGAAATGATCTAAGGTATAGTCAGTTCTAACTAGGGATGTTAATTTTTTTGCTTTTTACGATCCCGGGATTTTCGGGAATATGACTAAATTTTTAGGTATATAATTTTTCTTCTTTTTTTTACCGTCTTCACAAAAAGGAGAAGGTTATCAATTCGTCGGAATATTCTTTTTATATATGTTACCGCATAACTTTGGACCACATTAACCGATTTCTATAATTCTTTTTTAAAGGGAAACTCTCAAAAAAAAAACATTTCCTGAAAACCTGAAATCAGTATCCTTATTTTAGAGTTACTGTTTTTCCTTAATTTTACGAAAAATTTACTCAATTTGAGAAGTTTTTCCTTAATTCAGGTTCATGCTAAAAATAGGGCATCATTAATTTGGGGAAGTAAATTTACTCAATATATTTAAGTAATAATTTCCTTAAATAATTTTGAATTTTGTCAGTGCGGTTAAGACAAAGTTAATTGCTTTCCTGGCAAATGTCGGATGTGGCGTCGCTTGAAGACTACTGCCTCTGGTTCTGAAATCGCAGGTTGTTAGAGTAAGGTAAGTCATTTATTTCAATTTAAATATAAATTACAAATTGTAAAATTTTTTTCATATATGGAAAAACCTAAATACTCAACTACCATAAAAAAAATGAATTAGTATGCTTTTTTTGAAATACAATTTAAAAAATTACAATTAAAAAAAATTCCTAAAAACTAAGGAATTGTGTTTGCCTTAAACTGAGTGAAATCGTTTACTCATATTAAGGCAGCCATGTCACTGAAACTATTTCAAAGTAATTGTTGTGTTTTCGTATTCTCCAGCAAAAAATATTCAGNAAAGTCATTTATTTCAATTTAAATATAAATTACAAATTGTAAAATTTATTTCATATATGGAAAAACCTAAATACTCAACTACCAGAAAAAAAAGAAATTAGTATGCTTTTTTTGAAATACAATTTAAAAAATTACAATTAAAAAAATTCCTAAAAACTAAGGAATTGTGTTTGCCTTAAACTGAGTCAAATCGTTTACTCATATTAAGGCAGCCATGTCATTGAAGCCATTTCAAAGTAATTGTTGTGTTTTCGTATTCTCCAGCAAAAAATATTCAGTAACTTGCCAGTAACCAAATTTCGGAGCGTAAACTAATAATTACTCCCAATGAGAGAAACATGCAAGAAAGTACGAAAACGCAAAACCAGNGTAACTTGCCAGTAACCAAATTTCGGAGCGTAAACTAATAATTACTCCCAATGAGAGAAACATGCAAGAAAGTACGAAAACGCAAAACCAGCAAGAAGTTGGAAGTTGTATGAACAGCTGATTAATTTGTTATTTTCCGACGCAATTTTCTAATAAAAATAGTATTTCCCATCTTAATATATATTTATATAGGTTTATTTTTCCAATTGCAACTTTAAAAGCACCACAAACAATTAATTTGGTAATGTGAATTTCATTAAGCAACATGCCATCAGCTGTTTTTCTTACTAGCAAATTGTTACTAGTAAAAATGTATCCAGTAAAAATCCAGTAAAACTTGCATGTTCAGTTGTGATTTTTGCTCTCACTCAATTCTCTCTCTTTTGCTGGTTTCTTGCAAGTTTTTGCGTACGGAAAGGCCATCCAGTAAAAACCAGTAACATTAGTACTGGATTTTACTGGATAGTGCGTACGCGAACAGGGCTAATATTTCCGTAGAATAACATACTTTTTTCCTAGCATCCAGGAATGTTTTTTCTGAGTGTAATTTGGTTTAAATCCGATCATTGGATCATAAAGAAATTAACGATAATCATAAATTTTTTTATGAGAATTGAAGTCGGTTTTGTTTTTTGCTAGAAAATAACTTGCTGTGAAGTTGGTTAATAAGAAAAATGCTAAGACCTCGTCGTTAGCAGATCTTCAAATTAGTGTTTCAAAAGACAGTAACGAGATTTCAAGATAGTTGCCGGAATTGGAAAAGGAGAAAATATTGTGGATAGAACTTATAGCAGAAAGTCAATGCTTTAGCTGCGTTCTACATACCTTCCATATAATAGGAAGTATTTTGGATGTAGTGAGAAGGACTGGTAACGCAAAACCATTTTTACGGCTTAGCGAAGCACACCAGGTATGTATTTGCTTGTTGCAAGGATAAAAGAAATTCGAAAAATTTAAACTAAAGGCATCGGCTAAAAAGAGACCATGTTGAAAACCAAAACCCTCTTTTGCACATAACAAATATCTGTTGTTCAAAAAGTAAGACATTTATGAAACTGTCCTTATTTAGGACATGCATTCAGTTTGAATTAATCACCGCAATATTTTTTAACTAACTTAAAAAATTAGAAAGCTTCTGTGTATATTTTTAGCATACATATCACACTTGTTTGGCTAATTTACATGTGTACTTACATTCATACATATATGGGTGACCTTTAAATGTAGGAAGCAAAATTTTACATAAGATTTTCCCGGTTGAAAGCGGTTAAGGCATGTCGAACAGGGGCAAAGTTCAGACTCCTCTATGGAGACTCAAAAAATTAATTTTTGTTTTTCATATATTACCAAAAATCGATACTACCATAGTCGAAGATATCACATATATATTTTGGTTGGTTCAGTTTACCCTATGAAGACGTCTTGGCCGACTCCAATAGGGACCAAAATTTATACGTGATATCCTCGACTTTAGTAGTATCGAGTTTGGGTATAAATTTAAAAAAGAAATTTGTAATTTTTTGAGTCAATACCTTTGCGATACGCCTTAATCGTCTGCAATCGGGACCAAAATTTATATGTGGTATCTGTGACCGCGGTCCGGACGGATATTTATATCCACGTATCCTCTGGGTAGCAACCAAACACCCGTTTGGGAGCGAGCTAAAGTGAGAAGGCGTAAAACTTAGCGTGCGCTGGGACCCAAACCCGCCACGTTAAAACCCCGCCCAATGAAAAATTCCAACAAGCCTCGGATGAGACTTCTTTTTCTGATGACGACCACGGCAAACGTATAAAGGACTATGATTTAAGGGTATGCACCTGGAATATCCGGACCCTTAATGGGGAAGGTGCCTCTGCCCGGCTGGTTGATGTCCTCGGGAAGACAA
>NW_016160235.1:46580-67902 GCF_001687245.7 Rhagoletis zephyria | reverse complement strand
TTATACCCGAGCGCACTTGTGCACAAGGGTATATTAATTTTGTTCACATAACGGTTGTTTGTAACAGCCAAAACGAATCGAGATAGATATAGACAAATGTATAAAATAAATTGTGTTTATTCGTTATATGGAAGCAAATGCGACAAAAAAATTCCCAAAAAATCAACGGTCATTTTTGGCCTATTGAAATTTGCACATTGTTAGACTAAAATTGAATGGACTATAAAACTGCGTACTCAAAAAAATCCTAACACTTCTGAGAAAAAAGTTTGAAATTTAGGTGAAAATTTGTTGCATTATTTTGTAGTCTTTTACAAAGTTTAAAACTTGGCTTTATATGGGTTTTGTTAGAGAATGAACTGTATTTTAATTGAAAATTCTCTTAAAATCAACTATTAAACATAAGTGGCAAACAATATCACTTTGATAGGGGGGTGCTATAGATATGGCCAATACTGTAAGTTTCCTTCGTCTTTCCGAAAATTGATACTCTCCAAATCGATGGCCTCGCCCATGGCCCAGGGCCCGTGGTGGATAGCTGTCAATTTATTCTACCTTGAACGCCGTGCGAAAGAAAGACTACCTTAACTCGATGAATAAACCTAACTTGGTACTATCTCAGCTTTGTCAGACAAACGATCCTAATTCAGAGGCATCTAATTTTTGTGTCGTATGTTAAATTGTTAAGCTCCATACCTACTCGCATATAAAAACAAAAAGAAAAAACCAGAGACAATAAATAAAAGTTATTTTTAGATTTTGAAACACATTTTGCTCTTGTAGAATATGGTTCCTACGTGTCTTAAAAACACTTGACTTTGGTTGGGTTTGAGCGAGAAATTCCGATTATATTTTTCCTTTTGGGGATTTTTTGGTATTTTTATGAGATTTTTCGTGATTCTTCTTAATTTTATTTTCGGCATTTTTTCGGGACGATTTTTTTTGTCAAATTATATTTCTAATGCAACTATTTTTAAGTTTGTTTGTTTACTCACCAAAGTTGTGTCTGAGGTATGGCCTAGTAAACTGCTTACTATTTCCTACTTTACCGTCTTTCAGTTATCCTTCTTCTTTCACTTCCTGTCGTGCTGATTACGGCAAATAATAGAAATTATTATTGCCGTACTTCAACACTTTTGCTGTATTCGTTTTTCACACCTTCGCTTTCGATCCGTCGACGGTTGCTGTCAAGACCTTCAAAGACCTTTCAACCTCAAAAAACGGTGACTGCTTTTTTGTTAGGCATTTTTAATGGATAAACTTTGGAGCTTATCTGCAAAAGGTAAAAAAAAAATTAATTAATTAATTAAGTGAAAAATGTGGGAATATGCAGTTGAATAGATGTTAAAATGTATATTCAATTAATTCTACCGTTATAAAAGTGTAAGTTTGTGAGTGAGTGTGTGTGTGAAAATGTTTGTGAAATTTCGCGCACAGATTAAAATTTTTTTTATTTTTTGAAGAGAGTTGCCATCTTTTCAAAAGTTACAGTGAATTAATTAATAAGGTAAATACATAACAGTGTGGGGTTAAAAGAAAGCGGTTCAAAAATGGTTTTTAAGAGGGTTGCCACCTTTTTAAAAAGTTAAAATATATTTAATTAACAAGTTAAAGAGAATATTTTAATATGGGTATCAAACGCGTGAGGTATTTTCAAAAAAAATTTAAAAGGGGTTGCCACCTGTTTAGAAACTCAAAATCAATTTAATTCTCAAATTAAAATAAATATTTAAATATAAAAAGGTTTTAAGAAACCTATATTTATTTCAAAAATATTGTGACAAGCGTTGCCACCATCTTATGCCGAATTTCCACTAGACATTGAAATGACAAAAAATGTAGGCCATTTGAAAAAATGCCATGTGGAAATGAACTTAATTAACATTTTTTTAATGTAATTACACGTTTTTTTTTAATGCCCGACTTTATCATTTGTCATTTTTGCCATTTAATGCCTAGTGGAAATCCAGCATTAGGAATTTATTTGACAAGTTTATTGAAATCCAACTATATAATACTATAAATGTGAACGTTTGTGAGTGTGTGAATACATTTTCAAGAGGATTGTCATCTATTTAAAATTTAAAATTAAATTTTAGTAAGTTAAATGAAGCTTTACAATATAGGTGGCAAACGAGTGAGGCTTAAGAAAGCTTTTTTTTTAAGGCAAATATAATTTTTTTATTAGCTAAATAAAATACTATAATATGGAGGTCAATCGAAAGAGGTATGTATGAGAAAGTTTTGCTTCGAAAATATGTGTGAAGAGGGCTGCCACCTGTTTAAAATAATTTAAATTAAATCAATAAGTTATATGAAACATTACAAAATGATGTCAGTTCAAAAAAAAAATTTAAGGAAGGATTTATTTCGAAAATATTTATATGAGTTTGCCACCTTTTTAAATTCAAATTAAATGTAATCGGTTATTTTAATGAAACACTGCAATATGGATGTCAAACGAAACATGTTGAAAAAATCTTTGTTTCGAAAATATTTTGAAGAGGGTTGCCACCTATTTAAACGTAAGATTCCATTTACTGAAAAACGAAAGATGTTTAAGAAAGCTTTATAATGAAAATACTTTTGAAGAAAGCGCCATCTGTTTCATAAATCAAATTCAAAGTAAATGAGATATAACAACGAAATATGGATATGAAGCAAAAAGTGTTGGTATATGGTTTTATTCAGACACATTTTTTACAATAATTGGTAACTTTCGAAGCTTTGAGAGAGCCATAATTAAATAAATCTTATTTCATACAGGAATTTTTTATTTGACGAAAGCTAGCCCGCAATAAAACATTTTCATTCATTTCATTTTATAATCTCTCATTTCGATTCCGCCGTTGTTGAAGTTTGTCATGCAACTGTGCAAAAAAACTGCTCAATCAAACAAAAAAAAAAATCCGTTGCCACGACAAATATTTATTGTAAATAATGTCAGCAATAAAGCTAAAATGGAAAATAATAACAAATACAAGTAAAACTCACAGCACACGCTAATACTGAATGTGGCTGCATCATCTTTGGAGCTGGCAGATATAGCGGCAATAAAGCGAGGTCATTGAATTGAGGTCGATTTATTTTATTTCATATTAAATATTAGAAAGGAATGAGAGCTGAAAAGAGCCGCAAGGCGCAGAGCTAAATGAAAGGAAGCAAAGCAATCGATTTGAAAACAAAAAATGCTTTGAGCAATTGTATTTCAGTATTTTATTGCATTGCACTTTACTCCTCTTTTCTGATTGACGTTGGCGATTGTGATAAAAGCCAGGAGGAAGGAAGGCATGAATTTTGAGGTCAACAACAAATGCGCGCAGAAAAAAAAACTGAGTTTAATTTCGATGAACGGCAAATTTGCTGAGTTGCAGAGCTGGCTCGTAAGCGTTTGCAATGTATGTATGTATGTTGTATTGTTGCTGGCCGATGTTAGTGTGGGTATCCACCTAACCGCAGTTGCTAATGAGCAATCAAAGTGGCAAGTTGCTTCACCACCGACTTGTGAATGCAACAACTTTGCGTTATGTGCATAACTAATTTGCAACATTACATTTGCAAAAGCAATTAGACTCGCAAGCAAGCAAAAAGCACACACAATGTACAACAAAGCAAATTGTTGCAAATGCTTGGCGCAATGCTTAATTTGGTCACTGTCATATGACGCAAAAGAGGGCAGTAAAAATGGGGAGAAGCAAGAAGCGCAGATGCTCTCTACTAAATGTAAAACTTCGGTGTTTTTTTCTTGGTTTATTGTGGTCATAAAACAACAACAATACGATGCCGAAATTGTTCAATGACTAAGACCTGAGACTGCAGCAGCAATGGTTGCCATGTAGAAGTGATGCCTCTCTAACAAGGCAAGTCGTCTTAGTAGCAGTCGGAAGAAGCAGCAGCAGCAGCAACAGCGCACAAGTGTTACAGAAACTAAAACAAGTTTTATGTCGTTTTGTTTACTGGTTTTTCATATACTCGAGCCTGTTAGTAATTTTTATTGATTTTTTTTTTGCATTTTTGTTTAATGCATTTACAAATGAAAGTTGCTCGACAAGTGATGCCGATGCTGACTAAGTAACTAATGGTGGCAGCAAACTATCAACGCGTGGGGATTGGTCATACCAAAGCAGTGATGCCAGTCAGCATTTTTTTTTTTATTACGAAAGAGTTCAAATTTCTCAGCGTGAAGTTTAAAACTTTAAGCGCCACCTTGAATTAACATCTTGGGCCTTTAAGAAATTTTTCTGCAATTCACTTTTCGAAATTACAAAAAAAAACTTCAACATGCAAAGTGCGACTGCTCATGCAACTAATTTCTGAAATTTCTTAATTTGAGAACCTTTTTGAAATATATTATATTGCCACGTCACGACAAGCTCTTAATAGTGGTTGGTAACTATACGAAGATCTTGAGGGCGATATCAGCAATGAACCAGTAGCTACGTTAACCTCCAAGATCACGTTCCTGACAGCTCTGGATTATTATTCGCCCCAAAACAATTTCCATCATTGAGTTCAGGAAACCATGTACTGATTAAAAAAAAAAATCTCATTCTTTTTTTCTGCCACTTCCTAATTAGCTTTTCTGTTTCCAACCATAATTACCATTTCAACTTTTGCCCGAGATTAATTTTTCTTTACGACACTCCACTTAAACGATAAATTGAACTACATAAAGTACTTGTCTTGCATCAAAAGGGATTGTCAAGCGCTGACTTCAGTTGCATAGTAACCGGATTGAACTAAATTACAATAAATAAAAGTAGCGGAGTTAATGGTGCAGTTGTAATACAATCGGCTAGTCACACATAATAGACTTAGCAGTGAACCATAGAGGCAACAACAAAAACATTACACTTGTAACGCTCTTATGAGCAACAAATGAGCGAACAAAAAAAAAACAACAACAACAAATAAATGTATTGCAAGCAAATGATGCAACAACTAAATCGGTTTAAATTAGGTGTATGTATATACAGCTTTATGTAAATATGTATGCATTTATGTATAAATATACCCTGTAAAAAATGGGACTAATCCGGGATGACTCCGGGAGCAATCGCAAAGGAGCATGCGACTAATACCACTTTTGATCTCTTTATATGGAATGAACTGTTCGCTTTTGTTCGAGCATGTCCTATGAAGAGACTAATTGTTCACCTTTATACCCAAACGGGTATAAAAAGCGACTAGTCACTTTTAAAAAATAAAAATAAAAATCAGAGCCAGCTGAGATTCAAACCTGGGTGCTCAGTTTTGTTAGGCGAATACTCTCTCTGTGTGCCAACGCCGCACATGAGATTTCATTAACTAAGAGATTTCATTATAATTGATCTCCAATTATACCCATAAGGGATGAGTCGAGACTAACTGACCTCTATTAGTACCCGTATGAGACTAGTTGGGACTAATTAATACCCAATTGTACCCGACTGAGAGTAATCTCGGAATACTCTCTTTAGAGATTAGTCGCACAATTTTTTGCAGGGTACACACACATATATCTGAGGGCGAGTGACAGGAGTGGCGCACAAATGAGGATGCATTAAATTGCGATACAAGTTTTATGTTTATATATACATATATATATATATATATACATACACACGTATGTGGCAAGAAAACATTGAATTAGGTACAAACGCGTGTAAGCAATAAAAATTGCATAAATAAATAAATAAATATATGCGCTGCATTAGCATAAAAAACGTGTTTTCAAACGCTTTTCGAAATCAGTAGATAAAAATTGCTTGCATTAATAAACATAAACAAAAGCAAATTGCATTTAAATTGAAAAAAAAAAAGTGAAGGATAGATAAACAAAAACAAAAACAACAAAAAAACAGAAAAAACGTGAACGTGATCAAAGGCGCGTAGTGCGCATGTGCAACGCCGCCACTTTGCGTGTTGCCCAATCGGCAGTAAAAGTTGGCCGCTGTGGGTGCTTTTGCAGCAGAGAAAAGTGTTGGAAAACTAGTTTGAAAGCATGTAAATAAAGTTGGAAATAAACTTAAGAGGCACTGAAAAGAAACAGTGGCTTATGCAGAGATGGTTGAAGTACTGCATCAAGCCTAAATTATGGAAAATTAAGTAAAAAGTGAATCGAAAGATGCGTAAAATTTAAAATATAAATTAACTATGTAATCGAAAAATATAATTTACTATATGCAAAAGTAAAGTAAAGTAAATTAAGTAAAGCAAAGTAAAATAAGTAAATTAAGTAAAGAAAAGTAAAAGAAGTAAAGTAATGTTAAGTAAAGTTAATCAAGCTAAGTAATGTTATGTTAAGTATGATTAAATTAAGTTGGAAATAAAATAAAATGCAATAAAAAATAAAAAACAAAATAAGGTAAGATAAGATGGGGAAAATAAATTAACAAGAAAATGAAAAAAATTAAATGAAAAAATGGAAATAAAATATAAAAAATAAGATAAAACTAAAAAACAATTAAGTAGAATAAGAACCATTAAATAAAAAGAATACAAATTTAAATTTAAAAAAAAATATATATAAAAAAACAAACAAGTAAATACGTTAAGATCCGGCGGAAACGAGCTTTATAAGTATACCAAGCGTACTTTAACGTCCTACAAAGCTTTTCTCTCATTTCTGAAAATTACCTCTCATATTAAATTTTCGGAACCGATCCCTCCCGTTTATAAACACGGAACTTCGGTGAGTTATCTCAATACCTGCCTCAGTTATTTATTTAACTACTGGAGAACTGCAATTGTAGTTCAGTTTGGTTGCGTTTGATAAAACGGTTACTGAAACAAATGGCCACGTGTGGATTTTTTTTAATAATGACTAAAGTTTTTATGAATATTTTTCGAAAAAAAAATACCGTCCAAGCTTTAACCTAAACCATATTAACCACAGTTTCAAACTTTTTACAAATTTAGCAAAATTCAACAAATTTTGATAAAAATTTCAACTTTTTAATATGAATCTTAAGAAAACTTTCGGGAATGCAGTTTTTTAGCCGGCTAAAAGACGCATTCAGTTTATGGTATTTTTTTGTTTTTCCTAAAGACTGCCGTTTTTTTTATATAACATGTGCAATTTACAAAAACGGGCGTTGTTTTTTTTTGTAAATTTGTTACGAACGGTCCCCCGCATTTTATTTCATAAGAAATTCATGTTTATATGAAAAAAAGTACAAAAATCTGTGACCAAAACAAAATTCTCAAAAATCAACGGGTTTTTTTCAGCCATTTGAAACTTGCACTTCATTAGACTAAACATGTATGGGCTATAAAAATGCCAAAAATAGAAGGCCGGATCTCACCACGAAAATGAGTATAGTATATACATACTCTGTTTACAATTATCATGGCTGCAGGTACCACTAAGCTGGCGATTTGCCAAGAACGACAAAATAAGACGAAACCTATTAGCAAAGCCCAGTAGCGGTACTTCTTATTGGGTACAGGCAGGTAGGCATCCCCGGCAAAAGGCTGGTCAGCTGCTAGAACGAAAATGAACAGGAAATACATAATAGAGCGCTTTCCTTGCAGATGAGGAGCAGGAAGTACCAGACGGAGATGTATGGTTCAATCGGTTTACCTCTTCATAACTGGTATGCATTATTCTATATCTAACTCGATTATATAAGGCTAGTTTGATAAAAAAAAAACTAGCAAAACAACGCATTATAATAAAAATGTACATTAGGGAGGGTCGATTTGTATGGGAGAACGTCCGAAAATTGTTTTTTTTTCTCCTTATCAACATTTTATTTTGTTAGAAGTGTCACAAAGAAGTGTTTGAATTCAAAAAAACCAAATAATGCTACAAGTGTTTTTTGGTATGCGGAACTCATTTCTGGACTTTTCGTTTTAACAGAAAAACGTATATTTTAGTAAATTTGCTTAGAATTTCACATAGCATACCCTTTAGGCCGTAACCGCATAGTACTAAAAAAAACTAAAATAAAATAAATAAAAAATTACCCACCCTAATGAACATAAAAATAATAAAAAAATTGACTATGAGAAAAAAAACGTTGCAAAGTCAAACGCAAACAACTACAATAACAACACAAAGCCAGCAGCAAAAGCAAAGTGGATTAGGTCGCACGTAACTCGAACGCGCCGCATAGAGCCAGTTACGTACAAAACTTCATACATATATGTACACAACTGTAAGTTTTTCCATATACGTATGTTATCATGTCTATTTTTTGTTAGATATATATGTATGTACATATATGCCAGCATGTGCACTCAACTGTCTGTCTTTGCTGTTCGCAATTGATTGCACCTCGCGGCCGAGGTGCGGCTTGTCGGCCGCTTGGCTGCCTTGTGCCGCTTTATATTTCCAATTTGCGGCGTGCAAATCAAGCAGCAGTGCGCACAACTCCCCAGCAAACATGTAAATGTGTATGTACATATGATATCAAGCAATACGAACATAGCAACAATGCCCAAAGCTGACAACATTCAATGGAGAGTATGCACATTAGGGTGGTAAAAAACAAAAAAAAAATCGGAATTTTACTGCTACCACCGCTAGGATTATTCTATACCGAAAGAAAAGTTCGCCTCTTTTTTATTTTGAAATAAAAAGCGCTCAAAGTTCTCGTTGTATTTTATATGAAAAAAAAAATCCTAGAAATGCTATGGAATTCTTGAAAATCAAGCATTTTTTAATATTAACTAATTTTTATAGGTCCCTAAAAAACTCCGAAAAATGCAACTGGGGCCCATAAAAAATTATTAGCATTAACAAATTGTAAAATGAACAACTGGGTATTATTTAGGGGATTCCCTTAAACGCGAAGAGCAGAAAACTCGAAAACCTCGAAAGTTTTCGAGGCTGTTTTTGGGAATGCACCTTTTTTCAGCCTCGTAAACAATGGAGAAATTCCGAAGTTTGACAGCTCATTCAGAGTTTTTTGTATAATACATCGCATCAGCTGAAATAAATACATATAAAATCAGCATTGAAAATGCCACGAAAAAGGGAAAAATGTAAATTGTATGAAGTTCGTAGAATATTCGGATATAAAGGCAACACTGAAACTTACGAACGACTTTTCGAGGCTTTTTTCGCGACTAATTTGCCTCGAAAGTTTTCGAGGCACGCGAAAATCGCCACTCATACAATTTTTGACAGTTGTTTTTCGAGGCTGGAAAAGTTTCGAGGTTTCGTGGTTTTCGAGCCACTTTCGAGCTTAAGGGAATCCCCTAATTATTAGAAGTCTCCTGAAGAGAAACAGAGTTTTCTGATCGAAAAATATTGATTTTCAAGAATTCTGTAGCATTTCTACCTACCATATGAGCGATCTCTAAAAATTTTTTAGATTCAAAATAAAAAAAACAGGGGTAAATTTTTTCGATATAGAACCATCCTAGGTGCGGTGGCATTAAAATTCCGACTTTACTTTTTTTTGGACCAACCTAATGTACTTACATACACCCAGGCGCATGTACAATGCATGCTTGCCTTTTGTAGTTGCAGCAATGGCAACCGATAACTATGAATGTTTATAAGTATGCATGTAGCACAATTGTGGCGCTTTCAAAGCGTGGCGTTTATGCAAAGCATATGCTTTTGTTGTTATTTTTTATTTTTATTTTTAATTTTTATTTTTATAAGTTTCTGTTTCTTTATTTTTGTTGCCAATAAAATTTGGCAATACAACAGCATGAATGCACGCCCCAGCTTGTTAAACTTATTGGCGTTGCCAGCTTTTGTGATTACATTTTTTCAATTTTATTTTCATTTTTTATTTTGTTTTCTGCGCTTTAGAATCCAATTGACAGCAGTAGCATAGATATTAACTGGCACAAACGCCTGAAATCAAACACACACATATACATACATACACTTGCATACTGAGCAGCTATTGGGCAGCCGCTATACACGCTGAACGCTTGAATTGCTTTTGCAAGCGCTGAGACTTTTGGCGCGATTGCTCAAGTAGCAACAACAGCAGTTGTCCGCCCGTCTGTCTGTCTATCTATTTAATCGTTGCTGCAACATGCCGACACGGTTAGGTGTGCTGTGTTTGTTAGCACAGTTTTATGTAGTTTTGTATGCCACAAAGTGGGTCATGGTTAGTATGTTGCATGTTGCCGCCTGCCGACTGCCGACTGCCGTTTTTGTCATTGACTTTTTTTTTTTGATGTTCAACATTTATTTTTTTGTTTTGCCCAATAATAACAGCTGGTAGGCTAAAATCAGACGCATGATTTTTTTTTTTTTATCTATACAATATAATGTATTTATACTACTGGCTGATTATTACTTAATTCTATGTATAAAAATGTTCTAGGCCAACTTAAACACGGCCACCACGGCGTATACGTAACGACAGATTTATTTCAGGTTTTTAACGATGTGTTTGGCCGAGTGTTTACAGCCGGTCCATTTCCGAGATCTAAATAGCTAAAAAAAACATTTTTTAAAACATATGTTTTTTAATAAGTTCATTTAATGCTGTTTGAAAGTCTCATTGAAAAAAAAATAAAATCACCTTGACATTAAAAGCGATTTTCGAATGTAAATTTTGTTTTTTAATTTTTTTCCTTTTTCGACCTGAAAACAGCATTTAGAGAACCTTAAAAAAACCTTTGAATGTGTTATATTTTTTGGGTTTTTCGACCATGGAAGTTGATTCGCTGAAGAAAACACGTCAAAAATATATTTTTGAAATTTTTTAAAAATGTCATTGCATACTGATTTCAGGTAAAAAAAAATAAAAATTTCAAACCTTAATCCAGCAATCATAACACATTTTGGTCGGTCCGAAGTTATAATTTAAAAGTAGGCTAACTTTACTATTTTTCAACGTAAAAATACCTAGAATTATGTACACAATTAGTTAATTTTTTTTTTTTAGATTAGAAAGAAACAAAATGTTAAATATAGAACGCAGATTCATTTACAGTGCCTCAATAATGTACGGCGATTGCTTAGAAAAAATTAATGACCCTGAATAAATGATAACATAAGGACCATTGTAACAAAAAAAAAAACAATGGTCGGTGAACGAGACTAGTCAATTTCTATAGATTTTTTGTCGCAAATCCAAATCTGAAGTCAGAAATCCAAATTTGCTCTGCATTTTTCTATATTGGTTGGTTTTTTGAGGGTTGAACGAAAAAATGTTGCCATCTTTTGAAAACCATTGACAACACCCTAGTATGTTCAATGCTGCAAAAATGTCCTTATATATTTAAGCATACATGTATGTATGTATTTATAGGTGACGAAATGTGTCAAGATTGTAATTTTGACGTCAATGTCAGCTGATCACTTTCGATTTATTGCACAAGCATTTCAACGAGCATACATACATATGTAGGTATGTATGTACATAAATATGTATTTTATGTATAGATATGTACTAATATAATATGTAGCTACATACAATAGTGGAATTATTACATTTTCTTTTGAGTTGACAGGAAAAACTTTTATTGTTTTCACAATAATGTAATTGCGAAAAACCAATTATCGACATTAATTACTCGTACTGTATGTAAGTAGGTATGAACATGAGCTGGCATAATTATTTTCATAGTAATACTTATGTATGCACATAGTATCTGTATAAATGTACATTAGGCTGGGTTACGAAAAAAAGTTTTTTAATTTGGCAGAAAATTACGGAAAATTCAAAAAAGAAATTCATAAAAATTTCAAATTTGTAAATAAAATTTTTAAAAAAAAAATCGAGTATGCAGTTTTATAGCCCATTCAATTTAAATTGCTAAAAAAAATTCCGTTGATTTTTGTTAATATATTTTTCAAGCGTTGTTGAGCATTTTCGCCCACTCACAAGAGTTCGTTATATGTACATATGAAAATGCTCAAGGGATTCAAAATCGGTTGTATTTAGTGCATATTTATGCACCATACATACATATGTATGGTCCGCAATGAGAAGTAGTGAGAAACTTGTTACTTTGATTTTGGGACTGATCCGGTCTAATACGAGTATTTAAATATGTTTGTATGCTTGTGCATAAATATATATGAGTATTTGTTGCGGATTTTGTTACACTTTTCATGCGATCGTATACAGTTGCGAGAAATAAAAACGCGATTATTTTCTATATATTTATTGCATACAATTTTCGCACAAACATTCTCTATGCTGAACCTACGTGCCTAGAAATTTAGCAATATTCATCTAACTTCGACTTCGTTGTTATGAGCGCATACAAAAAAGTAATTCAGCTGCATTTTTATTGCTCATCACTGTGAGTGCAGCATATATGAATATGTATGGCTATTATAAGCAACAGCTGATTCAATTTCAAATCGCTCTATTCAGAAGCGTTATGCATAGTGTCGATGGGCTGGTAAACAACAACTCAGCTACAATTACAATTAGAAATGAATAAAATGCATACAATCTGAGAGTTTGGATACATTTCTGAGTGCACATAGCTAGCTAAAAACACACTTACACACATACTTAAATACAAATATATAGCTCTGTGTGCATTTAAGATGCGAGATCCGCATTCAGATATCAAATTTTCATACTTTCAGCAATTGTAGCCGAAGTGGCGTTTGTAGGAAACCTTAAACCCATAGCCGCTTTTTTTGCTACTTCTGTTCGCATCGCTTGCAAAGGTGTAATGAAAATAAAAGCATATACATTTACTTTTTGCATAGTTTTGTGCATTCTATTTCATTTTACTTAGTTTTCATTTCAAACAGTAGTCCTACAAACACATTCATCTAGCTACATACATATATGTAAATGTTTTGCACATAGCGTGCAGTAACTTTATCTGCTAAGTGTTATCAAATTTTTTCATTCGTGGCATACCACAGCTATGAGTTATCCGTGTAAACAAGAAATGACAATGATGCTGTTGTGTGGAAAAATGTACGACTTATATATGTATATGTGTTAGTGTCTGTATACGGATATAGATAGCATGTCTGTTTTTTGTGGTTGGCGGAAATTTTTCTTTATCTAAAAAGTGTATTGCATAATGAAATTGCATCGCGAACAAAAAATGTTTTATAAACTACTTATACACTCATTGAAATACCTAAATGCTTACATATACATACATACATATGTAGTAAGGGATTGTAGAAAAAATGTGTCATTTTCATATTTGCGCTATGTGGGAATGAGTGTTTTGTGTCTGGCGACCTTCGGCATTTTTTTAATGTTTTTTTTTTTTTACTTTTTTTCAAGTTATCGGAAGTACATTTTTTTAATAATGGTCACGAATTTAAATTACCGCGTAAGTAGATATTTAAAATTTCTGGTTATTAGGAGTGTCAGTTACTATTGAAATTCGGCCGGCTTTCTAGTGTTTTTGGAAAAAAAAATTTTTGCAATAGAGATTTATGGCTGAAAGTTTCTCTATAAACTATTTTTTATTTTGTTTTTTTTTTTTTTAATTCATCGATAAGCAAACAAATTACCTAAACCTGAAGCATTTTAAAACCAATTTTGAAACCACAAAAAGTTTGCTGGAAGCTGCAGAAACAAAAGAAACACAAAATTTGAAACTTAAAAACTATTCTTCTTTAAAAAAAAAAAAAAAAAACTGAGTTCGCCTGGGCCCCACTACAAAAGTAAAGCTTCCCTCAATTCATTTCTAAATCACTTCATATTGCAGACATTTTTCTTAACCTTATTAACACTATCCTTAGTATTAGTCTACGTCCTCGACTCCATCTTTACTTTCGTAAACGTATTCGTCTTAGTTTTCGTATTCGCCTTTGAATAATTACTCGTATAAATCTACGCATTCGTCTTCTTTTGGTCTTCGTATTTCTTTCTAGATTCGTAGTTGTCTTCGCCGCCTTCATATTGGTCTTTGTCTTCGTATTCGATAACTAGAACTCGGCAAATTTTAAATTACTGTATAAATTTCGATAACTCGATCAATTTCGATACCTACCAACCAACAACTTTTGATAAAGCAATAAATATCGATAACTCGATTAGTTGAAAGAACTCTATACGTTCCGATAACTCGATAAATTTCGATAACTATAAAGTTGGATGACTCGATAAATATTTATTATTAAATAAATATCGATAACTTGACAAATTTCGATAATCAGACAAATTTTTATAACTCGATAACTATAGGCAATTTCGACAACTAAGTTGCTGTGCCTCGATAAATTTCGATAACGCAATAAACATTTATCAAATGGGAATAACTCAGAAAACATGGATAACTTAAAAAATTTCGATAACTATAACCTTCGATGGCTCGATGAATTTTGATGACTTGATAACTTCTGATAACTTGTAATTTCAATAAATATTTTACCCTTTCAGTTACCCTGATTTTTATTTATATATTCATTTTTATGTATTTCTCATTGTTTTCTTTTTCGTCTTTTTCTTCAATTCGGCCTTCACTTTTTTATCTTGTTAACTTTTTATCATTATAGGCATTTACAATACTACCTATTCGTTCTTGTGAGCAAAAAAACTATATTTTTTATAAATTCTGCAGAAATTTCTCTTTCAGTTGGTACCCATATTCTTATTCCACATTGTACTGAATTTTTTGAATTGTAATTTAAATTAAATAAAATCCTGGTCCTATCGCTTAGTTAGGAGAGTGGCGCTCAGCGTGTTCATTTCAATATTGAAACATATCAAACTCATGCAGCGCTGTGAGAATATTTTTTTTTTTTCGTTTCCGTTCTACGGGATTTGTTGGGAGAAGATTTGTTTCGGTTTCGTTCTTTGTCGGAAGGTAACTGAGACTTTTGTTTCGAATTTTTTCCTCAACAAAACGTTCCCGAGACTTTTGTTCCCATTTTGTTGTCTTAGAAATGTTCGTAAAAGTATAGTTCGGGTTTTGTTCACTTTGGGAAAGTTCCGCAAGGATTTTTTCTTAACTAACTACCGTTGGGAACGTCCTCAAGAGGTTTGCTCTCACTTTCGTTCTTGTAAAAATACTCGCGAAGTTTTGTGCTCATTTCGGTTTGCGTTTTTAAGCGTTCTCAAAAATATTTTCCTTACAAGTTTTGCCTATATGTTTCCGAGAACTTCGACATGCTTGAGGCATTTTCCATTTTAAGGGAATACCAACATACATAACTACCTACATACATTCTCGACTGTAATTTAAATTAATAAACGATTAAAATAAATTACAAAACTGATGTTGTAATGAAGCAAACAATGTAGGTGATTTAAGCAATAATTATAAGCGATGCCATTTTTGTTGCACAAATTATTAAATGTAGTACAAAGCGCAAAATCGGCGAAATAACAATAAACAAACAATAGCAACACGACTATTGCACTTGGCTGCTTTGTCTATATTGTTTTAGTGTTTACACGCTTTCATAAACGACTAGAAAATGCTGATGATNCTTTTCGTTGCACAAATTATTAAATGTAGTACAAAGCGCAAAATCGGCGAAATAACAATAAAAAAAAAATAGCAACACGACTATTGCACTTGGCTGCTTTGTCTATATTGTTTTAGTGTTTACACGCTTTCATAAACGACTAGAAAATGCTGATGATTTTTGCATTTGATTAGCATAAATTAGCGATTTCAATGTAACAATCGAAGTAGAATAAGTGAAAAAGAGGAAGGGCGCAATGGAGCGGCGGAAGAGCGCGAGCGCGTAAGGGGGTGGGGTTTGGGGTACGTTGATGATAATTGTGTAGCAAAGAATTTAATTACTGGAAAGTTACAAGAGTGCGAAGGCAGCAAAAACCAATACATAGAATAAATAAATAGTTAAATAAAATGAAAAGCAGAATAAAAAATAAGAGACTAAAATTAAATTAATAGTTATTCAGCTGAGTTGAAATTAATGCGCAACGCCACCGAGTNTCAGCAAAAACAAATACATACATAGAATAAATAAATAGTTAAATAAAATGAAAAGCAGAATAAAAAATAAGAAAATAAAATTAAATTAATAGTTATTCAGCTGAGTTGAAATTAATGCGCAACGCCACCGAGTTAATTGCTGTGGCTGCAGCTGCTGCTGCTAAAGCAGTGGGCGGCAGTCGAAGGCTGGTACAGCAGAGTCGGGTTTGGCTACATTTGTGAAGGCGTGTTTCACTCGAGTCGTTCCTTTTTCTGCGTTTGCTATTCTCGTTTTTTTTTTGTGTTTTGTTTTTTTTGCTATTGCAACTCTGAAAGGTGCGCACCGCCGCTCGGTGGGTGCCGCTTGTATTGAATTGCCCATAGCTAGGCATATCGCATTAAAGCTTGAAAATGATGAAATGCAACGTGCACACNCAGTCGTTCCTTTTTCTGCGTTTGCTATTCTCGATTTTGTTTTTTGTGTTTTGTTTTTTTTTGCTATTGCAACTCTGAAAGGTGCGCACCACCGCTCGGTGGGTGCCGCTTGTATTGAATTGCCCATAGCTAGGCATATCGCATTAAAGCTTGAAAATGATGAAATGCAACGTGCACACGCCCGCCCACAACAACAAGCAAGAATGATGGTAATGGAGGCAAAAAAGCAACAACAAAAAGAAATCAAAATTGTTATGTCGTCAACAAAAAGGCAAAAGTCATTAGCTGTGAAAGCAGCACCAGCAATAAACAGTCTTAGCAACAATGACAGAAGCAACAGCTTTCAGTCAGCCTTACAAAAGCAAATGAAAGGGTTTACTTAAAAAACAAAAAATCCATGAAAGAACAAGCGTTAATGGATTTAAAGTCATTATAAATCCATTTGAANAGAAATCAAAATTGTTGTGTCGTCAACAAAAAGGCAAAAGTCATTAGCTGTGAAAGCAGCACCAGCAATAAACAGTCGTAGCAACAATGACAGAAGCAGCAGCTTTCAGTCAGCCTTACAAAAGCAAATGAAAGGGTTGGTTTACTTAAAAAAAAAAAAAAATCAATGAAAGAACAAGCGTTAATGGATTTAAAGTCATTATAAATCCATTTGAAGTCATTAATTTCCTATTTCGGAAAGTTTCAATTTTCTGTGCGAAAACACTTTTAGCACAATTTTGTGACCGCCACTTTATAAAATTTTGTATGCGATTAGCATGCGTGCACACAAATAAGTAACTAAGTAAAGAAATCTTTGCTTGCAGCTATTTAATTGAGATCATTCTTCAATCGCTGATTTGCTACAGCAAAAGTAAAAAAAAAAAAAATCCAATACGTAGGTACTCTCGGCGTTCCACTTGGTAACGGAAAATTAGATTACGAAAATATTGCGGCGAAAATACTAATAAAAATGTCACATTGACACACATTTGCATAGAAAATGAAGTTTATTCATTTATGCAATTTTATTTTTTTTATTTGTTTAATAAGTGGCATTTTCAGCAGCTGTTCGACAACAAATTTGCATTTCCAATGCGACGACGTCGACTTTTGAGCGCACAAGCGAGTAAATAATTACATAATTTATACATTTGTATTTATATGTACATTAGGGTGGCCCAAAAATACATAGGAAAATTAACTTTTTGTTGCCACCCTCTGAATTATAGATAGCGGGAAATAGGGAGATTCGTAATTTTTTATTTTGAAATCGGTTAATATTTAACTGTGCCGCCGGGGCTTTGAAGTTTTCCATATATTTTATGAATATGGAAATAATTCATTTTTTCGAAGAATTGCTATAACATCTGTAAAAATAAATATTTTTTGATCGAATATAAATATTTCGTTTCAGAAATCTTCCAACAGTAGAATTATGATGCAAATTTAACTCTAAAATTTTAGCATTTTTTCAAACAGTGCGTGATGTGGTTGCGAATGCCAAATTCTATGGCATATATCGTCAAATAAGTGAAAACACGCAAAAAAAGATAGAGTTGTGTCAAAATATGGCATAGTGGAAACCAGCCTTAAGTGATGAGATTATCGGTTATGAAAAAGTAGTTAGTAAAATTCTTAAGTTAAATATGCACCATAATTTTATTATTGGAAGATTTGCAAAATATTTTTAATTTTTGACTTCATATTTGGATTCAGGAGAAAATTGTAAATTACGGAAATAATGGTCAAATGTTATAGGTAAGATTTCTTGTAAAATATTTTCAAGACCAGTAACATAGAAAAGCACCAAACTATAAAAAGGTCGCTTTAAGCGGCAATATTTTTATGCGTTTTTATAAAAACAATTTGGCAAACAAATATTTATATTTTTGATACACTGTAAGTTTGAAGCAAAATGTATAAGCAACCATATTATTTTCCATAAAAGCACTACCATTGTTGTTAGTTTAAGAAAACAATTATGCATTTGAGGTTAGTTCGGAAGGAATAATAATATCAAACTGTAAAGTTCATATCAGCAGGGGAAATCTCTGTAAAAAAGTTAGCCATGAATTTAACAACAACTGGTATTGGAAGTATGGTATACAAGTATCCACTACAATTTCAGAAAATACCCAGAAAATTTAAGAAAATTTTTTTAAATCACTTTTGTCGCGCTAGAATTTTCTCTCATCCCAGTATGCGGCGGCACAGTTAAATGTTATTTTGGATATTCTCCAGTTCTAGGGGTAGCCTAATGGATCAACCTAATGTACATGCATACATAGATACTAAGCACTTTTGTAAGTATTTGACCTCCTCGTTAGAAGCTCTCGCAGCATGCAGCTAAAAGTGTTGAAAACGAAAATTAGCGTAAAATGTGATTTTTTAGCTAATAAATATTATACGTATGTATGTATATATATTGTACGAGTATCTACATATTTTTCCTACAAAAAAAAAAAATACACAAATATTTTGTTAATTGTATGGCCGAGCTTATCCTCTAATTTGTGATGTTTTCATGCAAATGGTTTGACTTACAGTCTAACGCCGCCTACGAGCGGTGGATGATTTTTTGTGCGAAATCCTTTTATGGCAGATTGCCTTATGTACATACTTACATTTTTTTCCTCGCACTTCGAAGAAATTATAAAAAAAAAAAGTGTTGGCCAAAGCCTGGAGAAGAGGATTTAAACTTAAGCAGGAAAAAAACGTCAAAATTACGGAGCTCAACTCACCCATCTGATAGTAGCTCTCCATAAAAATGGAACAGGCGCTCCTCTCAACTAACTCTCAATGCGATGATATATTAATCGCGATAAGCATTCTCACTGGTCATTGACTGATAAACAGGTATGGTTAAAAATACTGAGCTGCATCGTATGCGTTGCAGAAGTTGATGCTGACATCTGACCTGAACACTTTTGGACTGGCCAATCGAGTTTGGATTCCAGCAAATATTGATATTGAAGAAAATGAGATTTTAGATAACTTTTATAGAATATTTAAGATGAATAAGGGATTGTTCCAGAGCCGTTCTGCGACATAGAAAAGAGGGCGTCATCAACGCTGACCAAACAAGAGGAAGAATCTCACGGAAATCGCTGCTGGACAATCTACCAGACAACTTATTATGTAATTAAATTCTTTTTGAATTTCAAAATGGGTGGCACTGCTTTCATATTTCATTTAACTTGCAAGTCTAATTGATTTTGAATTCCTTAACAGATGGCAACCCACATAAAAAAATATTTTCGAAGATTTCTGAAACGGGAGAGCGTTTGATGCACATATTAAAGTATTAGATTTAACTTGCTTATTAAATTTATTACAACTTTTTGAACAGGTGGGCAACCCGCTTCAAAAGTGTTTTCGAAATAAATCGATTTTGAACTGCTTGCACACACTGTTGTTATATTTTATTTAACCTATAAAATAATTGATTTTAACCTTTGAAAAAGGCGCAAATTCTCTTCAAAAAATCCTATATTTCGATCCAGTTCATGGCTTATCTGTACGCCAGAAATTATTGAAATATGTTCAGCCGCTTTACAGCCCAATTCTGTATCGGTGACAAAATTTTTCTTTACTGACAAATTTAAACTTTTTCATATATTTTTCCGTAATAAAAACTGTGACAAGAATTTGTCTGTGATGCAGAATAGAGCCGTTATAGTTAAAAAGCAACAATCATACCCATTAGTAAAAAATATAAATTTCTAGCAAAGGCTATTCTAAAAGTGGCACAAACACACATTATAAATGGCACTTCTCTCAAGAAAGCTATTTATTTCAACTATACGCAATTGTAACGCGTTGTGCATACTTTGTATTAAAATAAAATATCACGAAACTAGAATCTTTAATTACTTAGTCTAAATAATTGTTATTATTATTAAAATTGCAAAAAATTGTGATCTAATAAACTAATTTGTTTAGCAAGTCTACAGAGTAGAAGTGAGCGAGCACACACACATTCGCAATCAGCAAATCAGCGTGTGCAAATAGCGGAACAAAGATCGTTTGCCACCTCAGCAATGTTGCCAGAGTGTCTGCTGTGTGCTTGTTATCTTATCAATAAGGCTGACAAAACGATTTCACAGTATACATATGTACATACCTATATACACCTGAATACATATTACACAACACTTCGGGCAAAACAAAATCAAAAACAAAACAACTGAAGTGCACCGAGTAAGTCAATTGGTATCAATGAAATGTTGATAAAATTTGTGAAATAATTGCAAATATCAAAGTGTGCAAATATAATCAGAGTTACATACATACATATGTATATATTCGTATAAGTACGAATAGGCCAACACGTGTGCCTGCAATGCAATTGCGATCACAGCAATGACTGCGCTTGTAAGTAAAATGTCTGACACTTGTCACGAATCCGAACTTATTAGAATTACTAATCTAAGAGCTTGCAAAATAGGTAAGTAGTTGAAAGGAGCATTAGTGATTCAAATTTTCCGCGCAGTAATGACAATGAGATATGGTACTTTGAAAATGTCTCCCCCACTTGCAGTCTCGCATTCTTACATTCAAAAGGAATACATACATATACGTAGTACAAGCAAGTAAACAATGTAATCAGCTTATATATTTAGTTCTCGCTAGCAACAAGTATTCATTGCAATCAAAACCACACCGCAAACCCTGTCCGCTGGTGATCACTCAGTCATAATTACAACATCAGTTATCTCTTTTTTTTCTTTTGCCTTCTTCCAATGACAAACTACGCAGTAATAATAGCGTTTGTAATTTAAATAAATTGTAAATAAATAAATGATACGCAAAACGTTCAATAAATAGGTAGTATACTTATATATGTATGTAGATAATATGAAAAAAAAAATATTTCTATCAACAATAAATAAGCAATGGCCTTAAGAGTGAACAAAGAAGTAGGAACCGCAGACAGTTATAAAGTGAATATGACTGATAGCCAACAAAAGCCATTATCAGTTAGACAAACTTATTTCGAACATGTGTCAGATTAGTTTGTATATAACGGGTGATTTTTTTGAGGTTAGGATTTTCATGCATTAGTATTTGACAGATCACGTGGGATTTCAGACATGGTGTCAAAGAGAAAGATGCTCAGTAT